>NW_025901098.1:0-27029 GCF_022539505.1 Lolium rigidum | reverse complement strand
CAACCCTGGTTCAGTATATATACATAAGATCGAGGACACGAGATCAACTACCGCGGAAACGACGAGTCGGAGACGACGGGACGAGATCGACCATCACGAAAACGAGGTGCCGCCATGGTCCGTCAAACGGTCTCTGTGCCTTGTGTGGTGCGCCGGAGGATGTTAGCCATATCTTTTTTTCCTGCTCGTTGGCGATCTTTGCGTGGTCAGTCACGCGCCAGCTGCTCGGGTGCAATTGGCGCCCCACTAATTTTGCTCAGTTCCATGATATCTTGTCTAGCTTCTCGGGTTACCCCAGAAAGCTGCTGTGGTCCCTTTTCCTTGCCCAGTCTTGGGCGCTGTGGAATGTGCGAAATAAACTTGCTATTGAGAAGAAAATTATTGCTAACCCGGCTGACATCGTTTACAAAATCATCATTTTTTTGCAGCTGTGGAGCCTAAAATGCAAGTCAAGAGAAAAGGAGGGCCTAAACTGGATGGTGTGCGAGCTAAGGGGGCTGTACGCGTCTCTCAGGCCAGCGACGTCATGACGGAGTAGCCCGTGCCATGGTGGGGTGCCTGGGACGGCCTGGAATGCATGAAGTCCTTCTTCTGGTTGTGTTTTTGCCTTTGTCTGTCACCATGTCTTGGTCAGAAACTCCATGTCTTTTATGTGTGCGTTGGCGAAGCTGTGATGCCCAGCAGTTTGTACTTAAACCTTGCTACCTGTTGGCTTTATTAATTTAAAGTCGGGCAAATCTTTGCCTGTTATCTAAAAAAACGAAAACGAGGTGGTGACGACGAAGACGATGCCACCCGAACGAGGGGGCACGAGATGGACCAGGACGAAAACGACGATGAAGACGAGCTGACCAGGTCACCCGAACGACGAGGCATGCCTCGGTAAGGAGAACATCCTGAACGAGCCCTGCTTGCGACGCCCCTGACTTGCCCGGTCCGCCGCCACTGGAATACCCGCGTGCGCAGTGCGCTATCAAGCCCAATGACCCGCTCGGCCCGCTCCTGATCCCACCATCGAATCCCAGGAGCAACCTCTCCTTCCAAGTTCCAATCCGACCAGCACGGGGCAAAATATTAGAGAGACGTCCTAGCTACCTCGCTTCGTCGCGCGATCGCCTGTCCGTAAGGTTCAAAAGTTGGTTCGTAGTCTGCACCCAAACGGGAAGGAAAGAAACACCACGAGGGACTGGAGACCAGGAAGAAGGGACTGGGCTACCACGGCCATGTTCAAGAACTTCGGGTGTGCGGCGACTGTCATGATTGCCAAGGCATGATCTACACCGAGCCGCTCCGCACTGGCCGACGATCTCGGCCGCAAGAGTGAGTGTGTGAATTCCTTGTTGTTGGGACGATGGCGACGAGGTTGTACCTCCTGCATGTAATTTCGTGCCCTTCCTCGGTCCTCCCTGATTCCTCATCCTCTGTGAGAAGGGTTTCGTGCTCCAGGTGCAGGCGCCGCGCGTACTCGGCCCGGGCGCTGTATATTCACCGGATTTTTTCCGGTGGCGGAGGTGATGTCCCCGGGAGGAAAGAGAAAAGGACGCCATGCGTCTTCATAAATAGACGGGCGGTGTCTAATGAGGACAATTGGGACCTTGCCGGGCGTACAATGTCGACCATGGCGTCGTATGGCAGCGAGCTGTACATCAGGTAGTGTAGGCCGACCGCCGTCAGGCTAATGCCATTGATGTTGCTTCGGCAAGTGAATTGATCTGGCTACATGTCTGACAAATTCTATTCTGCTGCCGTGACATGTAGTATATACGTTATCCTGAACAGTATAAAGTAGCTAGGACTCCAACTAAAATCAGCTCGATGTCTCGATGTGGATTTTCCAAAGTAAACAAACAATGGAACTAACATCAGGTATGTACGGTACCAGATAAGGCACTCCATTTGTTACTTCATGCTAGCTGTAGCACACAAATTAGTAAGCGGAACTGTCAAAATATGGTTTTGACGTCCTTTGATATGTACCTGCCAGGTGAGTGCCGATTGGATGCACAGACCATTCAAGAATCAAGATCAGGTTTAAATTACACAACTTGAATCCCAAAATTACGGATTGAGATATATGTATTGGAACCTTGAAGTGCGCAGGGCGTCCGAGCGGGAAAAAGGATTACTCAACGGTGATTCTTAAAAGGAAGAAGTAGCCGAACTGGCTGGTTGTCAATGAGACCGACAACACCATCGTGCAGATCTTTTTATAGCCGAACTGGCTAATGGTCAACGAGGCCAACAATGACGGCAACTTCATCGTCGCTCTATAGCCCAAACATCATGGACAAGCTGCAAATCTTCATATCGCAACATTGACATGCTAAAGGGTTGCACTACATATTCTATTCTCCAGAGATAACAACCGGGAAGCAAAGGGGGAGGATTAGGCGAGATCAGTTATGTTAGTGAGATGCAGTAAGATCGGCTACCATGCATCTAATTCGAAGGCCCACGACATGTCCAACAAGAAGGAGCTATTGGTAGCGTGATCCTTAGCGGATCTCCTGTGTTTTTTCTCCCGTTGCAACGCACGGGCACGTTTGCTAGTCTATACCTAATAATAAAAGTAAAAGGGTTTCTCCCTGGGTCGTTCGATTCTAAATTACCCACCACTGCCAGATTTACCCTCCCACCAAACTACATATTGCTAAAGAATGCCACGGTACCGGTTCATAATTAAATTTTTTGTTTTGGACAATGGGCCAAGGAATCCCCTCCGTGCTTCCTTCTCTACTGGCCGATGCCGCCCTCCCCTCACCTTCTTCTTGCTCCACCGGCAGCCGCGGCGCTCTGCCACCGCCGATCAACTTCCAATTTCTCACAGAAGCATATCCACGCGGAAGCTGGAGCCATCACGCGAATTAGATCGGCCAAATTTCTCGGGCCCATCGCCGACGAGGGCATCACCACTGCCACGCCACCCTTGCGCCTCGCGTCACCTTGAAGGCAGGAACCCGTAGCCCCTGCACCACCTTCGGTGCTCCGTCCCTGCTTCCCGTGTTCCCGGATTGTACCGGGAAGGAGAGGCCCAGGCCCGACATCCATACCCTCTGTCTTTTTCCCGATCTGGATCCATGAGATGTGGGGCACATCATTCGTCGAATCTTTATTTGTACATGATTTTCAGATGGGATTTGTGTTGCTACAAGCCCACGATCTCTGCTGGTTATTAGGTGCCGATTAGGTAGGAACGAATTGAGCAAGCGAAGCCTTCAGGCGGCAGCTCAATTTGCTGTCAGTTGCTTCCTGACGAAAACTTCAAGCAAAGTCTTTTTCTTTTGCGAATTGAGTACTGGGTCTGCTCTGGTTGTGTGGGTGATAGGTTCTGTTAAGCTATATCAATGTTGCTGACCTCCAATTTTCTCAATTTTGTTTATTTCTTACAATAGGAGCCGCAGCAGCTGATTGTTGCTCCTTTACTCTGCTGAAAAAACTACACTTAGCTTACATGTAAACTCGCTGATATCGCCACTACCGAAGCACCACGAATGCTAGGATTTCGAGGCGCCCGCTCTTCACCACCCAGACGGTCAAAGAAATAACCCACCAGCCCACCACCACAACAACCCTGATCGCCGGAGAGCCATCCGTGTTGTCCGCCTTCTAGGGCCACCGTCCGACATCCATGATCCCGTACCCGCGTAGCAGTAGACACCACCAGAATGAGTCCAACGGTACAAACAGGAGATACCTGCACTAGATCTAGACGACCCGCCTGATTTAGATTGTATCGAAGCTCGGGAGATGGTAACCCATGGCAGGGGCCTACCGACGATCACCGGATCTGGGCCACCTGGCCCGGATCCGGTACCCAGCCGCACATAGCCGGGGGTGGGCCTAGCCGCAACATCGCCAAACGCAGCCCTACAAACCCGGATGGGCCCGGAGGGTCGCGTTGCCCAAGTCGCTGCTCGTCACCGCCGGGGCAGCCTCCCTCGCTCGGCGCGCGCCAGGACCTCTATCTGCTCCAGAAAGGCTCACCGCCGCCGCGCCACCACCAGATGTCGGGCTCGACCGACATTAGCACCGCACTGCCCCTCGCAGCCGGTACCATGAGCGGGTAGAGGAGGGACACCACAGTCGGCACCACCCAAGTTTTGCCCGACGGCTCTCACCGACAACACCAGAAGTGGGGAGCGAGAGCGATAATGGAGGAAGTGAAGGTGAGCATGGTCACCCTGGGTCACCCGCGGAGAGCGAGCACGACAAAGCGTTTTTCGGCTCTTAGTTAGATCTACTCACCAGCCCGAGCATGTCTAACAAACCATTAGGAATCTAGGCTGGAGTCTTCATACTTATTCCCTTGAACTCAATGGATTTATGAAGAGAACACCTAACACCGGTTTGGCTTACCTTCTTCAGTTCTTCTTTGTCGGTACTTATTCCAATGTATTAATTTATGTAGCATGCATTTAAATTTCTCTAGCATTTTATTCTTATAATGGATAATGGAATACAATGTTAAGATCCATCAAACAAAAAAATATTGGATTCAAATTCTAATAAAATTTAAGAGTGGTATCGACCATCATTATAAGTTTGCGGTACTACAAAGGTGATTTGGTGAAGCGTTTCTCCCGGTGCAACGCACGGGCACTTTTGCTAGTTCTAAACTAAAATGCGACCTACCATAATGTACAAATATACGGGCAATCTAGCCCAACTCTCGCACGAGGCCGATTCGGAAACACTTTATGTGCATATCCTCCAAGCCCATCTCAATCACGGCCCATCTTCTGATTTGGCTAAAATCTGGTGATAACACATGCCCCCCTGGTTTTGGCAATAATAATTCCAAAACCACTCTGTTTTCCTTCATCGGGTCACGCGTTGCAGAGCAGAACCGCTACAGTGCCCTTCCATCATGATGCCTTTCCTTCTCAACTTCTCCATACTGCACAATTTGACAGTTTTGGCACCGCATCCTCGAAACTGCCATCATTGAATCATCTTCCACTGTATCCCCTTTATTTAACCTCATCCGAGCAGTTCGCCTCCTCATCCTCTTGTTCTGCATTAGCAATCGAAAACCCCCTTCTCTGCAACCATGGACTCCTCCTCTGCCTCCTACTCTTCGGGCCTCTCCTTCCAATCCTCCTCCTCCCGTGAGCCGACGCCGGAGTACGACCCGATAGCGGTGTACGAGGACCGCGCTCCACTGTGGTGGGACGAGGTGGATTGGGACTTCTCCGTCGGGTCAGAGGATGACGAATCCTTGACCGACGGGGAGGATAACCTCCAGTTCCTCGTTGACGGGGAGTTGGAGGAAGAGAGCGATGACGACGCCTTCTCCTGGGGCGCGGACCTTTCCTCCGACGAGGAGGATGAAGCGGAGGACGACACCTCCTCCGACGAGTACCCGCCGGCGAAGCGCTTCCGCGCCGGGTCGGAGGACGACGACGACGAAGACGAAGAAGAAGCCCCTGCCGACGGCTTCAGCAGCAGCGACGAAGACATCGCCGGCAGCAGCGCCGATAGCGGCGAGGACGGCGACGACGAGGACAGCGATGGCGCCGGCCCCTAGATTAGGAACTACTAGAATAGGGCTAGTAGTAGTGCATTGGGTAGCAAATCCCCCTTTTGTGAGCAATCGGCTCTTATTGTAAAAACCCCTTTTAATCAATGAAGCATGCTTCTATGTTTGATTTTTCCGATTGTCAAAGTAGGTCAACGCACAAAGAGCCGATGGCAACGTATCGGTCTTTTACCATAAAACGCCAATAAGGCCAGATTCAGTTCCCCAAATTCAAACGGTAATCTGTGACCCTCGTAACAGTCTGTATCTCTAGAGTCGATGGCTGCGCATCGGCTTTTTAGTCTAAAGTCGATGTCTGTGCATCGGCTGTGCTTTGCATCCTGTTGCTTTGTATATATTTTTTTTACTGGCCGATTTCGTGCATCGGCCCCCATATTTCACTGTCCATCACCCACATACTTGGGAAATATTTCTTGAGATGCTGGCCATTGACAGCCACTGGGAACTTCACACCGCTCAGCTCCTCGAGCATGTATGCATTACCCTTTTAAACTTGGTCGACCCTGTACGGCCCGTGCCAATTTGGAGACCATTTACCATAAGTTGGATCTTAATCCCCAACGGCAATACGGCTTCCCATACCAGATCACCAACATGGAACTCTTTTGGTCTCACCTTCTTATTATATGCGCGAGCTACCTTGGCTTTGTTCTCTTTAATTTTCTCAAGCGACCACAGTCTAAGCTCCGTTAGATCCTCAATGCTATCACTCATCAGGGCTGCATATTCTTCAGTTGTTAAATCATTGTGAAACGTAATACGTCTCGACCCAGCCGTGATTTCCCAGGGCAATACGGCTTCTTTTCCATAGACCAGATGGTATGGCGAGGTTTTTATCGCTCCATGACATGACATGCGATAAGCCCACAAAGCCTCTGACAATACCTCGTGCCAACGTCTAGGGTGCTCGTCGATTTTCCTCTTAATCAGCTTGATAAGGCTCTTGTTGGACGCTTCAGCTTGCCCATTTGCTTGAGCATAGTATGGAGACGATCGGATCAACTTAATTCCCATGTCCTCGCAGAACTTTCTGAACTCGTGAGAAACGAAGACCGAACCTCCATCGGTCGTGATAGTCTGGGAATCCCGAATCTATGAATGACATGTTCTTTCACGAAATTGATAACATCTTTCGATGCCACTGACTTCATAGGGACGGCCTCCACCCATTTAGTGAAATAATCTGTGATGGCCAGAACCCACATATGGCCTTTGCTCGATGGCGGATTGATTTTGCCGATCATATCCATGCCCCAACCTCGAAATGGCCAAGGCTTGATGATGGGGTTCATTGCCGATGCGGGTACCGTCTCGAATGCTCCCAAACTTCTGACACGCTTGACACCCTTTATAGTACTTAAAACAATCCTCAAGCATGGTGGGCCAATAAAACCCCGATCGCCTGATCAACCATTTCATCTTATGAGCCGATTGGTGAGTTCCACAGGCACCTTCGTGTACCTCGTGTAAGAGCCGATTTGATTCGGCTGGTCCCAAACATGTGAGAAGTAACCCTTCCAAAGTCCTGTTGAACATGTCATCCCCAATAAGGACATACTTCATGGCCTTGTACCTTATCCGTTTAGGTGCCCCCCGAGCCGAATCTTTCAAGTAATTGAAGATATCGGCTCTCCAGTCATCCGGCTCCAGGAACTGTACACGAACATCGGCTCCACCTGCTACGTCCTTGTAGCCTGACGCCATCTGTGCGAGATAGTTTGCCTCGGTATTTTGCGACCTCGGGATCCAATTGAAGTTTATGTACCTAAATTGTGCCATCAGCTCACGGCATTGCATCCATAATGGGAAGAGCGACTCGCTCTCACATTTGTATTCCTCCGTGAGTTGGGAAATCACCAATTTGGAGTCTCCAAAAAGTTCCACTGCCTCTGCCCCGGCTTCCAATAGCAACTCCATTCCCTTTCGTATTGCTTCATACTCAGCGACATTGTTGGTGCAAGGGGTAGGTAGCCTGATGGAGAAAGAATATGTTGCCCCCCGGGGCGACACGAGTAGAATGCCGATGCCGCAACCATCATCACAAACCGATCGATCGAAAAACATGGCCCATGCACGCACAGACAGTGCTGCTATATCCGTGTTGATTCGTTCAGCAATAAGATCGGCCAACGCCTGTCCCTTGACTGCTTTCGCAGGCTGATACCGGATATCAAATTCCGATAATGCAAACATCCACTTACCGAGTCGGCCTTTCGACACAGGAGCCGACGACATATGTTTGATGACATCTGATTTGCATATGACGACAATTTCCGCTGACGACAAGATGTGATGAAGCTTGGTGCGAGGTAAAAAATAGGCAGAGGCACAACTTCTCGATCTCGGGGTACCTAGTTTACGCATCCAACATCCTTCTGCTGAGGTAGAAAACGACTCTCTCCAGACCATCATAAACTTGCACCACCACTGAGGCGATGGAAGTGTTAGCTACTGACAAGTAAATATAGAATGGCCTTTCTTGCTGGGGCGGCACCAACACAGGTGGCTTCGTTAGATACTCTTTAATCTCGTCAAACGCTCGTTGTTGCTCTGCCCCCAGCGAAACTCCTCATCAGATTTAATTTTTACCAATCCCATGAACGGCTCAATTCGTCCGACAGATTGGAGATGAACCTTCGATGAAGTTGATTTTGCCGATGAGACACTCGGAGTTCCTTCTTCGTGGTAGGTGGCTTCATTGTTCGCCTCGCCTCCGACTTTTCAGGCCGATCTCAATTCCGCGTTCATGAACCAAGAAACCCAAGAATTGACCGGCCGTTACACCAAAAGCACACTTCTTTGGATTCATTCTTAGCCCGAATTTTCTAGTTCGGTCCAGGACGTGTCACAAATCCTCCAAGTGTCCTTCCACTGAAACAGACTTGACTACCACGTCATCAATGTAAATCTCCACCAACTTGCCGATCAGATCATGAAAGATGTAGTTCATGGCTCTTTGGTACGTTGCGCCGGCATTTTTCAGTCCAAACGTCATGACTACATATTCAAACAAACCCACCGAACCTGGTACTCTGAATGCAGTCTTGTGTATATCTTCTGGAGCCATGAAAATTTGATTGTAACCGGCATTTCCATCCATGAAACTTAAAACCTTATGACCGGCAGCCGCATTGATCAATGTCTCTGCTACCGGCATTGGATACTCATCCTTTGGAGTGGCTCTATTGAGATCCCGAAAATCTATGGCGACGCGCCATCGGCCGTCCTTTTTCTCTACGGGTACGATACTAGAAATCCACTCAGCATACATGCATGGCCTGATGAACCCGGTGTTCAACATTTTCTCGATCTCTTTCTTGACTTCTTTTAAAATTTCGGCATTCATCTGTCGTGCTCGCTGCTGGAACGGCCGAAATCCTTTCTTCAGAGGGAGCCGATGCTCAATGATGCTCCTGTCTAACCCGGGCATCTCTGTGTAATCCCAGGCAAAGCAATGCGGGTATTCTTTCAACAAAGCTATCATTAGGCCCCTCAGATGCGGATCTAACTTTTTGCTGATAAATGTTGGTCATGGCTTATCCCCAGGACCAATGTCAATCTCTTCTAGCTCATCAGCCGATGTAAACCCATATCCTAGCTTTCCGTCGCCTGCTAGATCGATGCTGAACACATGCAAAACGTATGGTGAGGATATTTTAGGCCGATTGCTGGAATCGGCCTCCTTTTCGATTGCATTGCTCAATGAAGGTTTACAACTTATTTGTGCTCTACTACAGGAGGGAGTCTCCCTACTACGACTACGTGACATGCTTGAGGTGAGATCATTGCTTTTTATTTTTTGGGGCCGACCGCAGGGATCGGCCTTGCCACGTACGTCCATTGACTTTGGTCTTGCTACTCTGTCAGGCCGGTGGATAAGACCAGCCTCACCTCGTTTTTCGTAGCTTCGATGCGCTCACAGCCGTCCAAACTAACTTCAGAGATCGGCTCTTGGCCGTCTGCGTCCCAGATATTCATGCCAGCTAATGAGATCTCGATCGAGTCATCTGCATGAACGACCTCTACTTCATCTCCATCCCACTGTATCAGGCATTGGTGCATTGTGGACGGAATGCAGCAGTTGGCGTGAATCCAATCCCTCCCTAGTAGGACAGCGTAGGTGCTTTTGATGTCGACGATGAAGAAATGACGTAGGGATGGTTTTTCGGCCCACGTTTAGATCCACGTTCAGAACGCCTGGCGCTTCTGATGCTTGGCCGTTGAAGTCGTTTAGTGTGACGTTGGTTCTGATCAGATCTGCGTTAGAGCGTCCCAAACGCCGTAGCATGGAGTATGGCATTATATTGACTGCCGCCACCATGTCAACCAACATCTTGCCGACAGGCTGTCCGTTGATATAACCTCTTAGGTACAGGGCCTTCAAATGTTTGTAGTTCTTTTCTCGTGGCTTTTCAAAGATAACTGGCCGTGGACCGCAGTCAAACTGTGCTACTGGCACTTCTTCGGTTCTTGGAGCACAAAACTCCGACGGAAGTATGAACACCATATTTGTGTCAGCCGATGCCTTCGCATCGGCTTTTATTTGTTTGGGGCGCCATTCTTTCTTCTGTGGACGGACCTCCGCCTCCAAAGTTTGCTGAATTTTCACGGCCGAGATCGGGCCGCGCTTTCCTCAACGTGTACAGTGCTGCGCCTCGGCTTCCTCCAAGCTACGTAGCCGGCTGAACCCTACGCTTTTGGGAATGACTGAGTCCATCAGGGCACCACCTTGGCCGGTGGTATCTATCTTCTTCTTCGTCTTCTGACTCCTCGAAATCTTCCACTCGAGACGACTCAGCTCGTCTGTTCTGAGGTGGGAGAGGCCCTAGACGCTTGAACACTGAAACCTCACTCGTGTCCTCCTTCTGCTCGAAGGGAGAGACAGATCTATTTCATCGAGAACGCCTTCTGGTGAGAACCCTTTCCACCTAATGCCATGTTTACGTGTCCTCTCGAAAGAGCCGATGAGATCGGCTTCGAAGAGCGCTTGATCTCATCATATTTCTTCTTGTGATCCTCAGGCAGATCTTCGTACGTGACTGGTCCGTCCGCCATCTCAGCTGCAGATGTTGACGTAGTTGTTGTAGAATGTCCCACCGGGCGTGCCAGACTGTGTTGCCTGCCAAAACCCACTGGCGAGCAGCGACGAGCAACACGAAGAGCCCGGAGGCTCCCAGAGCTGCTGGTGGGCCCTGGTCCCTCGGGCGACGGCCCGCAAAACTCCGGCACACGTCCTGGCTATTGCGAGGGCGTGCCACCTGACCTATACCTGGTCAGGAAGGTGATGGATTGCTTCAATTATTTTCCTGCATGGCAGACACGTAAACATTAAATCCGAGCCTCGATCGACTCTCAGGTTATCCTGTGAATCGGCTCAAAGAGCCGATCGACCCATGGTTCGTATTGGATCTACGATAACACGGGGTTCCTGCTTTATCAATACCAAGTTAAATCGATCTACGACAATCTAGGGCTTTCACCGAATAATTGGAACGTCCTACACGTAGTTGAGCCCAGCGAGATACGAAAGATAACAGAAAACTAGTCCTAGAAGGGGCCTAAAAACCAACACAGAGTCGATTCCCGGAACAACCCATCTTGGATCGGCAAACCATACCTCACGCACCACTGGATCGTTCAACCCGTTTGCAAGGCCTAACCATGCGGATATCAAACTAATCCTTGGAGCACAAGGAACAACCATAACGAGATCAAATCTTCTAGGTAAAGACCAAGCAAGATGTTGCCCTTACACCTAAGATAGGTGCAAAGGCAGCTAGATATTTAGGGGCAGCAAAACTAAGTAAACATATCAGAAAAGTATCGATGTTAGCCCCAAAACATCTATGATAACGGTATTGCTCGCTGATGGCGTGTATTTCACACGTTCGTTGGGCAACCCCAAGAGGAAGGTATGATGCGCACAGCAGCAAGTTTTCCCTCAGAAAGAAACCAAGGTTTATCGAACCAGGAGGAGCCAAGAAGCACGTTGAAGGTTGATGGCGGCGGGATGTAGTGCGGCGCAACACCGGAGATTCCGGCGCCAACGTGGAACCTGCACAACACAACCAAAGTACTTTGCCCCAACGAAACGAGTGAGGTTGTCAATCTCACCGGCTTGCTGTAACAAAGGATTAACCGTATTGTGTGGAAGATGATTGTTTGCGAGAGAAAACGAGTAAAAACAAGTATTGCGGTAGATTGTATTTCGAGTAAAGAGAATTGGACCGGGGTCCACGGTTCACTAGAGGTGTCTCTCCCATAAGACGAACAGCATGTTGGGTGAACAAATTACGGTTGGGCAATTGACAAATAAAGAGAGCATGACCATGCACATACATATCATGATGAGTATAGTGAGATTTAATTGGGCATTACGACAAAGTACATAGACCGCCATCCAAGCTGCATCTATGCCTAAAAAGTCCACCTTCGAGGTTATCATCCGAACCCCTCCGGTATTAAGTTGCAAAGCAACGGACAATTGCATTAAGTATGGTGCGTAATGTAATCAACAACTACATCCTTAGACATAGCATCAATGTTTTATCCCTAGTGGCAACGGCACAACACAACCTTAGAACTTTCGTCACTCGTCCCGGTGTCAATGCGAGGCATGAACCCACTATCGAGCATAAGTACTCCCTCTTGGAGTTAAAAGTAAAAACTTGGCCGAGCCTCTACTAGAAACGGAGAGCATGCAAGATCATAAACAACACATAAGCATAACTTTGATAATCAACATAACAAGTATTCTCTATTCATCGGATCCCAACAAACGCAACATATAGAATTACATATAGATGATCTTGATCATGATAGGCAGCTCACAAGATCCGACAATGATAGCACAATGGGGTGAAGACAACCATCTAGCTACTGCTATGGACCCATAGTCCAGGGGTAGACTACTCACTCATCACTCCGGAGGCGACCATGGCGGTGTAGAGTCCTCCGGGAGATGATTCCCCTCTCCGGCGAGGGTGCCGGAGGCGATCTCCGGGATCCCCGAGATGGGATCGGCGGCGACGGCGTCTCGGTAATGTTTTCCGTATCGTGGCTCTCGGTGCGGGGGTTTCGTCACGGAGGCTTTAAGTAGGCGGAAGGGCAAGTCGAGAGGCGGCACGGGGGCCCCACACCACAGGGCCGCGCGGCCAGGGGGGGGGCCGCGCCGCCCTAGGGTTTGGCTCCCCCGTGGCCCCTCTTCGTCTCTCCTTCGGACTTCTGGAAGCTTCGTGAGAAAATAGGCCTCTGGGCTTTTATTTCGTCCAATTCCGAGAATATTTCTTTACTAGGATTTACGAAACCAAAAACAGCGAGAAAACGACAAGCGGCACTTCGGCATCTTGTTAATAGGTTAGTTCCAGAAAATGCACGAATATGACATAAAGTGTGCATAAAACATGTAGATAACATCAATAATGTGGCATGGAACACAAGAAATTATCGATACGTTGGAGACGTATCGGCATCCCTAAGCTTAGTTACGCTCGTCCCGAGCGAGTAAAACGATAACAAAGATAATTTACGGAGTGACATGCCATCATAAACTTGATCATACTATTTGTAAAGCATATGTAGAGAATGCAGCGATCAAAACAATGGTGATGACATGAGTAAACAAGTGAATCATAAAGCAAAGACTTTTCATGAATAGCACTTCAAGACAAGCATCAATAAGTCTTGCATAAGAGTTAACTCATAAAGCAATAATTCAAAGTAAAGGTATTGAAGCAACACAAAAGAAGATTAAGTTTCAGCGGTTGCTTTCAACTTGTAACATGTATATCTCATGGATATTGTCAACATAGAGTAATATAATAAGTGCAATAAGCAAGTATGTAGGAATCAATGCACGAGTTCACACAAGTGTTTGCTTCTTGAGGTGGAGAGAAATAGGTGAACTGACTCAACATTGAAAGTAAAAGAATGGTCCTCATAGAGGAAAAGCATCGATTGCTATATTTGTGCTAGAGCTTTGATTTTGAAAACATGAAACAATTTTGTCAACGGTAGTAATAAAGCATATGCATCATGTAAATTATATCTTATAAGTTGCAAGCCTCATGCATAGTGTGCTAATAGGGCTCGCACCTTGTCCTAATTAGCTTAGACTACCTGGATTATCACCGCAATACATATGCTTTAACCAAGTTTCACAAAGGGGTACCTCTATGCCGCCTGTACAAAGGTCTAAGGAGAAAGCTCGCATTTGGATTTCTCGCTTTTGATTATTCTCAACTTAGACATCCATACCGGGACAACATAGACAACGAGATAATGGACTCCTCTTTTAATGCTTTAAGCATTTGACAACAATTAATTCTTTTCTCATTAGAGATTTGAGGATATTTGTCCAAAACTGAAACTTCCACCATGAATCATGGCTTTAGTTAGCGGCCCAATGTTCTTCTCTCACAATATGCATGCTCAAACCATTCAACTCGGTGTAGATCGCCCTTACTTCGAGACAAGACGAACATGCATAGCAACTCACATGAAATTCAACAATGAGTTGATGGCGTTCCCCGATAAACATGGTTATCGCACAACAAGCAACTTAATAAGAGATAAAGTGCATAATTACATATTCAATACTACAATAGTTTTTAAGCTATTTGTCCCATGAGCTATATATTGCAAAGGTGAATGATGGAATTTTAAAGGTAGCACTCAAGCAATTTACTTTGGAATGGTGGGAAAATACCATGTAGTAGAGGTAGGTATGGTGGACACAAATGGCATAGTGGTTGGCTCAAGTATTTTGGATGCATGAGAAGTATTCCCTCTCGATACAAGGTTTAGGCTAGCAAGGCTTATTTGAAACAAACACAAGGATGAACCGGTGCAGCAAAACTCACATAAAAGACATATTGTAAACATTATAAGACTCTACACCGTCTTCCTTGTTCTTCAAACTCAATACTAGAAATTATCTAAACCTTAGAGAAACCAAATATGCAAACCAAATTTTAGCATGCTCTATGTATTTCTTCATTAATAGGTGCAAAGCATATGATGCAAGAGCTTAAACATGAGCACAACAATTGCCAAGTATCACATTACCCAAGACATTTATAGCAATTACTACATGTATCATTTCCCAATTCCAACCATATAACAATTTAACGAAGGAGAAACTTCGCCATGAATACTATGAGTAGAAACCAAGGACATATTTGTCCATATGCTACAGCGGAGCGTGTATCTCTCCCATAAAGTGAATGCTAGGATCCATTTTATTCAAATAAAACAAAAACAAAAACAAACCGACGCTCCAAGAAAAAGCACATAAGATGTGGCCGAATAAAAATATAGTTTCAGGGGAGGAACACGATAATTTGTCGATGAAGAAGGGGATGCCTTGGGCATCCCCAAGCTTAGACGCTTGAGTCTTATTGATATATGCAGGGGTGAACCACCGGGTGCATCCCCAAGCTTAGAGCTTTCACTCTCCTTGATCATGTTGCATCATACTCCTCTCTTGATCCTTGAAAACTTCCTCCACACCAAACTCGAAACAACTCATTAGAGGGTTAGTGCACAATATAAATTGACATATTCAGAGGTGACACAATCATTCTTAACACTTCTGGACATTGCATAATGCTACTGGACATTAGTGGATCAAAGAAATTCATCCAACATAGCGAAAGAGGCAATGCGAAATAAAAGGCAGAATCTGTCAAAACAGAACAGTTCGTATTGACGAATTTTAAAATGGCACCAGACTTGCTCAAATGAAAATGCTCAAATTGAATGAAAGTTGCGTACATATCTGAGGATCATGCACGTAAATTGGCATAATTTTCTGAGCTTCCTGCAGGGCAGTGGGCTCGGATTCGTGACAGCAAAGAAATCTGGAACTGCGCAGTAATCCAAATCTAGTACTTACTTTTCTATCAACGGCTTAACTTGGCACAACAAAACTCAAAACTAAGATAAGGAGAGGTTGCTACAGTAGTAAACAACTTCCAAGACACAAAATAAAAACAAAGTACTGTAGGTAAAAACATGGGTTGTCTCCCATAAGCGCTTTTCTTTAACGCCTTTCAGCTAGGCGCCGAAAGTGTATATCAAGTATTATCAAAGGGTGGTACTTCTACAGCGGGGTGTGGACTCTTCTCAACCAGGCATATTATATTAGATACATAAGTTTTAGCATCTCCCTTTTCATTAGTCTTAGGCGTGCTACTCTCATCAAACAAATTTTCAGGAACAAGCCAAGCATAATTATTTTCTAGTGCATCATTCATAGCTAGGAGCTTGCATGGTATTGGTGCTTTGATCTCCCCACCATCATCAATATTATTAGTGTATCTTATTCTATCCATATCCATCTTTTCAAGGAGACTAACAAAATTAGTAGGAGAACCAAGCATATTAAATTTAGCAAAGACCTTTCTAGCTTCTCTTGCTAGACCACCAAATTCTCTAAGAAGGGTTTCTAAAACAAAATCTTTCTTTTCCCCTTCTTCCATATCACCAAGTGTGAAAAACATGTGTTGGATTATAGGATTAAGATTAACAAATTTAGTTTCCAACAAGCGGACTAAATGCGCAGCAGCAATTTCATAAGTAGGCGCAAGGTCTACCAAGTGTCTATCTTCAAAATTTTCAATGGTACTAACATGGTTGAAGAATTCTTCTATGTTATTTCTCCCAACTATAGACCCACGTCCTACCGGTATGTTCTTTGTGGTAAAATTAAAAGGAAACATGATGAAATAAGTAAAGTAAATGCTAGTAACTAATTTTTTTTGTGTTTTCAATATAGCATGCAAGACAGTAAATAAAGTAAAACTAGCAACTAATTTTTTTGTGTTTTGATATAATGCAGCAAACAAAGTAGTAACTAAAATAAAGCAAGACAAAAACAAAGTAAAGAGATTGAGAAGTGGAGACTCCCCTTGCAGCGTGTCTTGATCTCCCCGGCAACGGCGCCAGAAAAAGAGCTTGATGGCGTGTATTTCACACGTTCGTTGGGAAACCCCAAGAGGAAGGTATGATGCGCACAGCAGCAAGTTTTCCCTCGGAAAGAAACCAAGGTTTATCGAACCGGGAGGAGCCAAGAAGCACGTTGAAGGTTGATGGCGGCGGGATGTAGTGCGGCGCAACACCGGAGATTCCGGCGCCAACGTGGAACCTGCACAACACAACCAAAGTACTTTGCCCCAACGAAACGAGTGAGGTTGTCAATCTCACCGGCTTGCTGTAACAAAGGATTAACCGTATTGTGTGGAAGATGATTGTTTGCAGAGAAAACGAGTAAAAACAAGTATTGCGAGTAGATTGTATTTCGGTAAAGAGAATTGGACCGGGGTCCACAGTTCACTAGAGGTGTCTCTCCCATAAGACGAACAGCATGTTGGGTGAACAAATTACAGTTGGGCAATTGACAAATAAAGAGAGCATGACCATGCACATACATATCATGATGAGTATAGTGAGATTTAATTGGGCATTACGACAAAGTACATAGACCGCCATCCAACTGCATCTATGCCTAAAAGTCCACCTTCGGGTTATCATCCGAACCCCCTCCGGTATTAAGTTGCAAAGCAACGAGACAATTGCATTAAGTATGGTGCGTAATGTAATCAACAACTACATCCTTAGACATAGCATCAATGTTTTATCCCTAGTGGCAACATCACAACACAACCTTAGAACTTTCCGTCACACTGTCCCGGTGTCAATGCGGGCATGAACCCACTATCGAGCATAAGTACTCCCTCTTCGAGTTAAAAGTAAAAACTTGGCCAGAGCCTCTACTAGAAACGGAGAGCATGCAAGATCATAAACAACACATAAGCATAACTTTGATAATCAACATAACAAGTATTCTCTATTCATCGGATCCCAACAAACGCAACATATAGAATTACATATAGATGATCTTGATCATGATAGGCAGCTCACAAGATCCGACAATGATAGCACAATGGGGAGAAGACAACCATCTAGCTACTGCTATGGACCCATAGTCCAGGGGTAGACTACTCACTCATCACTCCGGAGGCGACCATGGCGGTGTAGAGTCCTCCGGGAGATGATTCCCCTCTCCGGCAGGGTGCCGGAGGCGATCTCCCGGGATCCCCCGAGATGGGATCGGCGGCGACGGCGTCTCGGTAATGTTTTCCGTATCGTGGCTCTCGGTGCTGGGGGTTTCGTCACGGAGGCTTTAAGTAGGCGGAAGGGCAAGTCGAGAGGCGGCACGGGGGCCCCACACCACAGGGCCGCGCGGCCAAGGGGGGCCGCGCCGCCCTAGGGTTTGGCTCCCCCGTGGCCCCTCTTCGTCTCTCCTTCGGACTTCTGGAAGCTTCGTGAGAAAATAGGCCTCTGGGCTTTTATTTCGTCCAATTCCGAGAATATTTCTTTACTAGGATTTCTGAAACCAAAAACAGCAGAAAACCGCAACTGGCACTTCGGCATCTTGTTAATAGGTTAGTTCCAGAAAATGCACGAATATGACATAAAGTGTGCATAAAACATGTAGATAACATCAATAATGTGGCATGGAACACAAGAAATTATCGATACGTTGGAGACGTATCACTCGCCATCAACAAGGCTTCAGTACGAGCAACACAGAACAACGAATAAACCGATATTGCCCAGATCGCAAGATGCGATCTGGGCAGCATGACGCTTACCCGGAAGAAACCCTCGAAACAAGGGGTGGCGATGCGCCTAGATTTGTGTTTGTTGTGAACGTGATCGTCCTCCTTTCTCAATAACCCTAGGTACTATTTATAGTCCGTGGACTTTCTATCTTTGGAATAAACCTAACTGTGTACGAACCAAACTCTATCTCTTAATTCTAAACTAAAATGCGATCTACCATAATGTACAAATATACGGGCAATCTAGCCCAACTCTCGCACAAGGCCAATTCAGAAACACTTCATGTGCATATCCTCCAAGCCCATCTCAATCACGGCCCATCTTCTGATTTGGCTAAAATCTGGTGATAACAGAGCTCTGCGGCCATCTTGATGTTATCCTTTGGAGTCACAAGCGGCCGGTGATTGGCGGGGCTGTCGAAATTGATATTTCGAGGACGAGTAGCTTCTTGGCGGAACTTTTTTGCCTCCTCGCGAGTGTTATCGACTGTCCTTCTCCACCGATCTCGGAGTGCTATGACCCTCTTGAGGTGCTCCTCGGTCTTACGTACTTGTTCCGCGATCGCTTCCATCATCTGGTTGGTTTCCATCTTGTCCTTAAGGACTAATGCTACGACTTTGACTACGTTCTGAGCTTCAGCCGGCAGTTCTTTCCTTTTAGTTTCGAAAGCTTCCGGATCTGCAGCCTCTTCCTCCGTTATTGGATTGGTGAGGATCTCCTTGTTCGTGATATTCTCTCTATCCTTGCCTGCTATCCTTTTAAGCTCTTCTTTTGACATCCCTTCACCAAAATCAAGACCCGTGCTTGCTGGGGCTCCGACGTTGTACGAGTTCGAACCCTCTGTGGTGCACCCGGATCGGACGGGCCCATAATTGTGGCGTTGGGTGGAGTCTTCTCTGAATTAGTGCCCCCTCCAACCCAGTCACGGTCGCGAGGACCTGCTTGGGCGGGGCGGATTCGGCTTCAGCTTTATCTTTATCTTTGTCCTCCATCTCTTTCATCAGACGATTGTACTCTTCTGAATCCATGGAGGATGCGTGATGTGGGCATTACCCTTCGAGAACCCAACATTAGTCTACCTCCTCCGGCCCAACTAGGGGCCCATGAAGATAGCCCAACAACCAATATGGGCCTATACGTCGGTTCCAACAAAGGAGACCTACTTGAAGATGGATTCTTGACGAACAAGGCAAGAAGACGATGTACAAGGAAAGACTAGAATATATCTTGTTGTAACCAAGTCGAGTTTGGACATGACTCTTGGGACCTGGCCTGCTGTATAAAGGCCAGGAGAGGGCCTGTCGAGGGACAACTTCAATATGTAGAACCACCGCAAGTTAGAACTAGATACCTAGAATCCTCGCCTCTCGGCAAGACATCTAGCACAGCCTATCGGCTACCCCATTGTAACCCGATATATTCGATAATCAAGATCAGACAAGCAGGAAGTAAGGGTTTGACCTCATCGAGGGCCCTGAACCTGGGTAAATCTCTCTCCTCATTTATTTGGTATCAGATGTCTTGTGCTAGCTTGCACGATACTCTCAACCCTAAGCCCCTCATGGTGCGCATTGCCGAGGAGCAGCCTCGTCAATTGGCGCCGTTCGTGGGAATCCTACTGGTAGAAGGCACCTCATCGGCTGCTCAGCATCAAGTTCAACAAGTTCAAACTGTTGCCTCCAATGAAGCTTTTCCTCCACCTCGAGGGCAGATGAGCATGATTCATAAAACTGGCGTCTCCAGAAGAGAGATGAAAAACCTTACACAAGAAATTAATATTGCGATGGGCACCATGGCTAACGTCCCAGAAAACATCGACTGGTCCACGCAAAGCATCTTGTTCAGCAGAGCCGGCCACTCGATGTCTATTCCAAGGCCAGGTCACGCAGCTTTGGTAGTCGAAGCACATATTGGAGGATTTAGTATGAGCAGAGTATTCATGGACGGTGGAAGCGGATTGAATCTGATATTCCCAAGAACAATCAAGAATATGGGCATCACAACCGATATGTTGCAGGAGTCTGATACATGTTTCCATGGCATTATTCCAACCTTGCCAGCATACCCTCTCGGCAGGATTTCCTTGAATGTAGTCTTCGGGAAACCCGACAATTTCAGGAAAGAAAGGATCGAGTTCGAGGTAGTGAATTGGGAATCACAGTACCACGCTATCCTTGGAAGGCCAGCTTACGCCAAGTTCATGGCTGTACCGCACTACGCGTACTTAAAGCTCAAGATGCCAGGCAACAACGGGACCAATATTACGGTTCACATAAGCTTTTCTCGTTCAAACAACTGTGATCGAGAATTCCAGAAGATTACCGCAAAATTTGGGATAAAGCAAGAAGTTAAAACCATAGACTTCCCTCCCAAGCAGTTAGCTCTTAAAGGAAAAGATTCTAAGCTTAAGAAGGTAGACGGCGGCAAGAAGACAAAGAAACAACCAAATGATTCTGCAACGGCGGTACCAATTGTTAAAGCTTTGAGAGTAGACATTAGAGCCTCAGAAGAAGGCACTAACTCTTTGGCAATAATTTTCAATGCTTCTACAGAAACTATCGGCACTACCCCAGATGCCATCGGCACTTCAGCAGACGTCGGCCAAGAGAAGAAGGACCCTCCTCTTACTTAAAAAAGAAGAGAGGTGGCATACATCTTTATTTTTCATAGAATTTTATTTTCTATAAGGCTTTCTTAAGCCATAGAAATTTAGTTTATTTTATCGTCATAGACTTATTAATAAAAGTTCAAGTTTCGTTTATACGAGCATTCGATTGATTCGGGACACCCGACAAAATTTTCAAGATTATTTGCATAATACCGTGAGCGTCGACTTTAAAATATATGAATCCGGTAAGAGAACCTGATAAAAAAGATCGGGAGTTGCCTATGTTGGTTAAGTTCAAAGGTTATCATCTAAGCCTCAAGGAACATGCGAGTGTTGTAATGGATGATAATCAAAGGGTCTTTAAAAAAATACACAGTCCTTCGCCAAAGCCTCAGGGAACATGCAAGCGCTGCAAATGGCAAGGAAAATATAAGTCAAGAAAGGCCCATGCCGGTACATCGAACAAAGAGTACTAAGAGAAACGGAGTCGACAGTGAACGTAATTCCCTCGATTTACTCGGGGGCTGCCGCCAAACAAAATATGCACTTTCGGTTATAGCAAAGTTGCGATTTCTACGGGTTCCTTGAACCCGCAACATGAGCCGATCACTCAAAAAAATTGATGCCGATACTTTTTACAAAGCATCACAATAACGATGCCAGAAAGACTAGCGCATCAAAACTTACAGCTTAGTCGATGAATACATCAAATATCGCCACCGGCATTTGGAGATAATCCTGCGAGGTATCGATACTTTGTCAAAAGTGGCAAACATGTCATCTCTAGCAATTAATTCATCTTAACAAAAGTTTTTCGAGATTGATACAAAGGAAAAAACTTGGGATTGGGTAGACAAGTTACATCATTCACATGAATAAACTTGCACCTAAAGTATCCGAATGGTATAAGAAGTTTCAGGGAGGTGAACTTATCAATTACAGCAGAATTACAATTAGCATCAAAAGCTACTTGTGAGGAACTCCACCTGCGTCATCTGTTTCTGAGCTAACCTCCAATCTGGCAACTACAATGGAGGCAGGGTTCCTAACATCAGGAAAGTACTGGCTTATGTTGTTGCCAGCCTTCGCGATTGCTTCCAAATCTAATGAAGGATGTTGAGATAGCACAAAAGCAAAGGCTGATTCGGCTCCCGCAAGAAGTTGGATACGAACCAGCGTGCGGACTCTTTCGGCATTTCTGAAATTCAACATTAGAGCTAGTAGTGTTGGAGGAACTCGATTGAGAGGGAACATGGATTTCCTTATCATCCTCAAGCCTGCATGGCACTTATCGAAGAATCGGTGCACTTGTTGCACCCGATCCTGGAATTTTGCAACGGTAGCAGCTTTCGACTTATCTGTCTAGAAGACTTCATTCAACTGTGAAAGATTTGTCAAAGCATCAACCCGTTCATGCACCTGCTTGTTTTCTTCGGAAAAGTTCAGAGCTATGACTCACAAAGACAACGATGCAAAGATCAAAAACTAAGGAGAATTACCCTAACAATCAAGGGAATTGAAGGAGTATCGAGTACTCACAGTTCAAGCTTTCTGTGGCTTTCTGCAGTCCGTTTAGCACGTATTGCTCTGCTTCAACGGCCAGTTCGCCTTTCTTGTTTATCATAGCTGCCATGGCGTGGATGCCCCGTAGATCTTTATCCATCTAAGAGATTCAGGTTCTCATCCCTTGAAGAAGACCGGTTTTGGACCCAGCAGCCGAAGAATCTTCGACAAAAGGAGGCACAGGGGTCACCTGCAAAATACACCATCGAGTGTGCGTTAAAAAACATGCGCGGTGTCAATGGATTTTACTCCCATCGGGATCGCGCAGTCAAAAATAAAAGACATCACTGTTGCAAAGGATGGACTGGCAACAGTGCCAACTCTGAATTCATTACAAATAGGGCTTTAGAAAAGCCATTGTTCAAAGCAAAATTTCAAAGTTATTATTCAGCAAGAAAAACTTAAGGATCCTTGGTTTGCGTTGACAAGCTTGGGACAGCTCCTCCGACAGTTGACTTTTTAACCTCCACCACATCAAGAAGCTGCCGCGTGCATTTGCGCGCCGGCACACTAAAAGGGCCAAGATCGATAGCTAGCCCATCTTGATCCTTCGGCAGCTCCGTCGTCAACAACTCCATATCAGCTATGAAGCCGTACCCCATCAGAAGTTGGAAGGCAAGGAGAGCGTCGTAGGTACGCGAGGTACGTTTGAATACCTCAATGATGCCATCGGTGTTGACGGAGAAAGCATCCACCAGCTGCCCTGGAGTCTTCTTCTAATCTGCCTTCGCGAAGATCATAGCGTGGAATCTCGACAAGACCACCTTATTCTTCTGGAGAAGAGCTCGGACAAGATCGCCATA
Source organism: Lolium rigidum (assembly GCF_022539505.1). Taxonomy (NCBI): domain Eukaryota; kingdom Viridiplantae; phylum Streptophyta; class Magnoliopsida; order Poales; family Poaceae; genus Lolium; species Lolium rigidum. The sequence goes on along the minus strand of NW_025901098.1, from coordinate 3,889 downwards.
GAAATGGCGTCAGCAGTAGAATCGGCTGGGAGCTTGCCTACAGAATCAAGAGGAATATTGGCAGCTTCTGCAAGAGGTAGAAGCAAAAGTAAGGACCCAATGAAGCTAAACAAAAAAGGAATTCGAAGATAGGACAGTAAAAATTACCCAGCAGGGGCGTGGTAGACTTGTGCAGAAGGTCCTCCCTCTCCTTCTTCTGGGCTTGGGCCTCTGCCTTCTCCTTCTCCTCCTCCTTCACCTTCTTCTTCCGCTGACCAAGCTCTTTCCTCAAAGAGTCCGCATCTTGACGGGCAGTGGCAACAATTTTCGCTGCTTGGTCAAGTTGCAAAGATTTCGACAGAACATCCTCTTGGAGCCGAGTATTATCGGCTTGGAGCAAAGAGAATTGGGAGGAGAAGTCCTTTATAATTGTTACGACAGTTTGGATACCCTATGAGAAAACACAAGTCAAACAGCATTATGCTTACGTTAAAAAAACCTTTCGAGTCCACACTCGATTGCACGCAGTCGAATGTAGACTCGGGGCTGGAAGAGACAGAACCATTATCAAGGAAAAGAAAAAGTTGAAATACTCACGAGCTCCCCACGAGGCAAAGGAGAAGCAACAGCTGCCGAAGGAACTTATTTTCCCTTTGAGAGAGAAGAAGGAGCTGGAGCAACTTTTGGTGGAGCAGGAGTTTCGGATGGTGCAGAAGTTGGCATGCTGGGGGTAGCCTTCGCCTTCTTCGAAGAAGGCTCGATAAAGCCCTCCTCGCTGCAAGCAAACAGGTCACTGTGTCAAAAGGGAATACAAATCAACTTCAAGAGAAGCAGAAAGAACTTACAAATTAAGAAGCAAATCATCCTCATTGACGAAGCTGCCGGAGGGTCTCTTTGGCGGTTGGGCGATGGGCTTCTCCAGAGTTGCTGAACAAAGGGAGCACGATCAACATCATTGCCATGAAGGTTTTTATGATCGGCAGAAGAAGCTTCAGGGTTGCTAGGGTTATTGTCCTCTTCCTTGGAAGCTTCACTGTCCTCGGCCACTTCTGCACAGGATCCTTCATTAGTAGAATCCCCTTCTTCAGGATTTTCGTCATCTTCGGATACAATTGAAAAATATTCGGCAGTTGGAGGAATCTGCCAGAACAAACAAAGGACTCGATAAGATAAAACAGAATATGTTGGATGCAAGCATTAGCATGGATAGGAAAAAGCTAAAAGATTACCTCGAATGGTTGGTGAGAAAGGTCATACGGCTCATGAAGGGCTAGTAGGGGAATTGAATCTTCTTGGATAAAATGGGTCAAGCGTCTGACCTCGTCCAGTAGTTCCTTCTCTGACAGTTCCGTAACATTGATTCGAGTCTCGTCCTTGGGACCCGAGTACAACCACATTTGATGAGCTCTAGACATAACCGGTTGGATATGACGCTTCAAGAATATAGTGCCAACCTCAGTACCGATCATCGTTTGAAAATAGGATTCCTTTATCTCCAATACTCTTTCAAATAATTTGTTGGCTACTATTTTTTCTTCTCCTGTCAGTATGTTCTTCCAAGATTTCTTCGGCACAGCTTCAAGGACATCAACAAACTTTGGCAGGCATGTGTTATGACCAACTGTCGATGGATCTCTAAGATAAAACCACTTCAACCTCCATCCCTTGATTGATTCTCTCATTGGGAAGTTGAAGTAGTTCACTTCTTTCGGACAACAAAACCAACACCGCCGATGATGAAGAATCCATTGCTGCTACTATAACGCTTAACAAAGAAAATCTTCTTCCATAAACCCCAATGAGGATCGATGCCAAGGAAAGCCTCACAAAAAGTGATAAAGATTGCAAGGTGAAGAATAGAGTTTGGAGTTAATTGCCAAAGCTGTATCACATACAGAAGTAGAAGACACCGAAGAAACTCATGTGCTGGCAAGGATAATCCACGGCACGAGAACACGGCAAACATTACAGTTAAACAAGCGGTAGGATTGGAGCGTGAATCTGAACCTGGTAGGAAGACGTCTCCTTCCTTGTATGGGATCAGGCCGAGGATGCGCGCTTTCTTTTCATCACGCATCGACATTGTCGAAGTAGGCCAATCGCCGGGGGCCTCCTTGGTAGTAGCAGCGGAAACCTCCGGCGCAATCTTCTTGATTGCAGCCGCGGTGATCTTGGGGCCAGTGGTGCTCGTGGCAACGCTGGTTGCGGCGGCGGCGCCCTTCTTCTTCACCATCTTGAAATTTCTTTGGAGATAGTGGTGGTTGAAGCACGACGGTGGTGGCGGTGTGGCGGTTACGAGTTGCAAGAGCAGAGGAAGAAGAAAGCAATAGGAGGAAGAAAAAGAGTAAAATCCGCGTGTCTCTTTATAAAGGGGAAAGTTACCAAGGATTTGGTCCGGTGGATCTGTGTCGTAAACATTGGCCGATCTAGGTCACCACGTGTCACCATGGCAATCACACCAAAGGACAACTACCTCCACTACGCGCGAAAATCGAGGAGATGCCTCGGATAAAGCGCAATGATCGGTCATTTCCCAAACAGACTGCCCAGAGCAGGGGTGGGACTATCAGGTCATGTCCCGTCAAACCCACAACTGCAGTTATCACGTCAATGATGATATCATCAAAATTATCGACTCCTCATTTGTAAAGCATGCGAAGGAATCTACATCATTGAGTTGCTCGACTTGATTCTACGCACGGTTACAAGCATCCGTCCCTAGACTCGGCGGCTACTCCCATCGGGAGTGCTGGACGCGCACCCGATAAAAACTACTTAAGAAGAAAAAACGATTCTAAAGGTTCCAGAAGATCCAGGATCGAGCCCGGGGACTTGATCCTGAGTAGAGTAACGTTGTTTTGCCATTGGCAGTTAACTAGCATCGATTTATCAAGTAAGACTGGGCTCGTTACTTTTGTACCTTACGTACTATCGTACTAAACAACTTCACTCGAAGTTTTCGAAGACCCGATATATAAAAAGATATCGGATGATGAAGGCAATTCGGAAAGCATCGACATCAGAATCTTCGAGTAGTACAACTTGAGTCTACGCACGGTTGCAACCATTCGTCCCTAGACTCGGGGGCTACTCCCATCGGGAGCACTGGACCCGCACCCGATATCAAGCGATTTTGACTTCAAAATGATGAAAGAAGGGCCAAATCTTTTCAAAAGTTATGAACATTCGGATGAAGACAAATTATAGTCTCTGCCCGAAGCTTTACTTGGGCCAGTCACTCAGGGGCTACTGATCTGGGCATTATTCTTCGGGTACCCAACATTAGTCTACCTCCTCCGGCCCAACTAGGGGCCCATGAAGATTGCCTAACAGCCAAGATGGGCCTATACGTCGGTTCCAACGAAGGAGACCTACTTGAAGATGGATTCTTGACGAACAAGGCAAGAAGACGATGTACAAGGAAAGACTAGAATAGATCTTGTTGTAACCAAGTCGAGTTCGGACAAGACTCTCGGGACCTGGCCTGCTATATAAAAGCCAGGAGAGGGCATGTCGAGGGACAACTTCAATACGTAGAACCACCGCAAGTTAGAGCTGGAAATCTAGAATCCTTGCCTCTCGGCGAGACATCTAGCACAACCTATTGGCTACCCCATTGTAACCCGATATATTCGATAATCAAGATCAGACAAGAAGGAAGTAAGGGTTTTACCTCATCGACGGCCCCTGATACGTCCCCGACGTATCCATAATTTCTGTCGTTCCATGCTTGTTTTATGACAATACTTACATGTTTTGCTTGCACTTTATGATGATTTCATGCATTTTCCGGAACTAACCTATTAACAAGATGCCACGGTGCCGGTTCACGTTTTCTCGCTGTTTTTGGTTCCGAGAAAGGCTGTTCGGGCAATATTCTCGAATTCGACGAAACGAAGACCAAACCTCC
>NW_025901097.1:0-15193 GCF_022539505.1 Lolium rigidum | reverse complement strand
AACCATATAACAATTTAACGAAGAAGAAACTTCGCCATGAATATTATGAGTAGAGCCTAAGGACATATTTGTCCATATGCTACAGCGGAGCGTGTCTCTCCCCCACACAAAGAATGCTAGGATCCATTTTATTCAAACAAAACAAAAAACAAAAACAAACCGACGCTCCAAGAAAAAGCACATAAGATGTGATGGAATAAAAATATAGTTTCAGGGGAGGAACCTGATAATGTTGTCGATGAAGAAGGGGATGCCTTGGGCATCCCCAAGCTTAGACGCTTGAGTCTTCTTGATATATGCAGGGGTGAACCACCGGGGCATCCCCAAGCTTAGAGCTTTCACTCTCCTTGATCATGTTGCATCATACTCCTCTCTTGATCCTTGAAAACTTCCTCCACACCAAACTCGAAACAACTCATTAGAGGGTTAGTGCACAATAAAAATTAACATATTCAGAGGTGACACAATCATTCTTAACACTTCTGGACATTGCATAATGCTACTGGACATTAGTGGATCAAAGAAATTCATCCAACATAGCAAAAGAGGCAATGCGAAATAAAAGGCAGAATCTGTCAAAACAGAACAGTTCGTATTGACGAATTTTAAAATGGCACGAGACTTGCTCAAATGAAAATGCTCAAATTGAATGAAAGTTGCGTACATATCTGAGGATCATGCACGTAAATTGGCTTAATTTTCTGAGTTACCTACAGGGAGGTGGACCCAGATTCGTGACAGCAAAGAAATCTGGAACTGCGCAGTAATCCAAATCTAGTACTTACTTTTCTATCAACGGCTTTACTTGGCACAACAAAACACAAAACTAAGATAAGGAGTGGTTGCTACAGTAGTAAACAACTTCCAAGACACAAAATAAAAACAAAGTACTGTAGGTAAAAACATGGGTTGTCTCCCATAAGCGCTTTTCTTTAACGCCTTTCAGCTAGGCGCAGAAAGTGTGTATCAAGTATTATCAAGAGATGAAGTGTCAACATCATAATTTGTTCTCATAATAGAATCAAAAGGTACCTTCATTCTCTTTCTAGGAAAGTGTTCCATACCTTTCTTGAGAGGAAATTTATATTTTATATTACCTTCCTTCATATCAATAATAGCACCAACAGTTCGAAGAAAAGGTCTTCCCAATATAATTGGACAAGATGCATTGCATTCAATATCCAAGACAACAAAATCAACGGGAACAAGGTTATTGTTAACGGTAATGCGGACATTATCAACTTTACCCAAAGGCTTCTTTGTAGAATGATCAGCAAGATTAACATCCAAATAACAATTTTTCAGCGGTGGCAAGTCAAGCATATTATAAATTTTCTTAGGCATAACAGAAATACTTGCACCAAGATCACATAAAGCATTACAATCAAAATCTCTAACCTTCATCTTAATGATGGGCTCCCAACCATCCTCTAGCTTTTTAGGAATAGAAGCTTTGCGCTCTAGTTTCTCTTCTCTAGCTTTTATGAGAGCATTTGTAATATGATGCGTGAAAGCCAAATTTATAGCACTAGCATTAGTACTTTTAGCAAGTTTTTGCAAGAACTTTATAACTTCAGAGATGTTGCAATCATCAAAATTCAAACCATTATAATCTAAAGCAATGGGATCATCATCCCCAATGTTGGAAAAAATTTCAGCGAGCTTTATCACGAGGCAATTTCAGCGAGTTTTAGCAGTTTCGAGCAGTTTCTCGCGCTTTGCATTAGAAGTGGAAACATTGCTAATACCAATTCTTTTATTAGTATTAGTAGGAGGTGCAGCAACATGTGTAGCATTAGCATTACAAGTGGTGGTAATAGTCCAAACTTTAGCTACATTCTTCTCTTTAGCTAGTTTTTCATTTTCTTCTCTATCCCACCTAGCACGCAGTTCAGCCATTAATCTTATATTCTCATTAATTCTAACTTGAATGGCATTTGCTGTAGTAACAATTTTATTATGATGATTCTCATTAGGTAAAACTTTTGATTTCAAAAGATCAACATCGACAGACAAGACTATCGACTTTAGAAGCAAGTATATCAATTTTTCCAAGCTTTTCTTCAACAGATTTGTTAAAAGCAGTTTGTGTACTAATAAATTCTTTAAGCATGGCTTCAAGTCCAGGGGTGAACTCCTATTATTGTTGTAAGAATTCCCATAAGAATTACCATAGCCGTTGCCATTATTATAAGGATATGGCCTATAGTTGTTACTAGAATTGTTCGGTAAGCATTGTTGTTGAAATTATTATTTTTAATGAAGTTCACATCAACATGTTCTTCTTGTGCAACCAATGAAGCTAATGGAACATTATTAGGATCAATTTTAGTCCTATCATTCACAAGCATAGACATAATAGCATCAATCTTATCACTCAAGGAAGAGGTTTCTTCGACAGAATTTACCTTCTTACCTTGTGGAGCTCTTTCCGTGTGCCATTCAGAGTAGTTGATCATCATATTATCAAGAAGCTTTGTTGCTTCACCAAGAGTGATGGACATAAAGGTACCTCCGGCAGCTGAATCCAATAAATTCCGCGAAGAAAAATTTAGTCCTGCATAGAAGGTTTGGATGATCATCCAAGTAGTCGATCCATGGGTTGGGCAATTTTTAACCAAAGATTTCATTCTTTCCCAAGCTTGAGCAACATGTTCAGTATCTAATTGTTTAAAATTCATTATGCTACTCCTCAAAGATATAATTTTAGCGAGGGGATAATATCTACCAATAAAAGCATCCTTGCATTTAGTCCATGAATCAATACTATTCTTAGGCAGAGATAGCAACCAATCTTTAGCTCTTCCTCTTAATGAGAAAGGGAACAATTTTAGTTTAATAATGTCACCATCTACATCTTTATACTTTTGCATTTCACATAATTCAACAAAATTATTGAGATGGGCAGCAGCATCATCAGAACTAACACCAGAAAATTGCTCTCGCATAACAAGATTCAGTAAAGCAGGTTTAATTTCAAAGAATTCTGCTATAGTAGCAGGTGGAGCAATAGGTGTGCATAAGAAATCATTATTATTTGTGGTTGTGAAGTTACACAACTTAGTATTTTCAGGGTTGGCCATTTTAGCAACAGAAAATAAAGCAAACTAGATAAAGTAAATGCAAGTAAACTAATTTTTTTGTGTTTTTGATATAGAAAACAAGATAGCAAATAAAGTAAAACTAGCAACTAATTTTTTTGTATTTTGATTTAGTGCAGCAAACAAAGTAGTAAATAAAACTAAGCAAGACAAAAAACAAAGTAAAGAGATTGAGAAGTGGAGACTCCCCTTGCGAGCGTGTCTTGATCTCCCAGGCAACGGCGCCGGAAATTTAGCTTGATGACGCGTAAAGCACACGCTCGTTGGGAACCCCAAGTGGAAGGTGTGATGCGTACAGCAGCAAGTTTCCCTCGGTAAGAAACCAAGGTTTATCGAACCAGTAGGGAGTCAAGAAGCACGTTGAAGGTTGATGGCGGCGGGATGTAGTGCGGCGCAACACCGGGGATTCCGGCGCCAACGTGGAACCTGCACAACACAACCAAAGTACTTTGCCCCAACGAAACGAGTGAGGTTGTCAATCTCACCGGCTTGTCTGTAACAAAGGATTAACCGTATTGTGTGGAAGATGATTGTTTGCGAGAAAACAGTAGAACAAGTATTGCGGTAGATTGTATTTCGAGTAAAGAGAATTGGACCGGGGTCCACAGTTCACTAGAGGTGTCTCTCCCATAAGACAAACAGCATGTTGGGTGAACAAATTACAGTTGGGCAATTGACAAATAAAGAGAGCATGACCATGCACATACATATCATGATGAGTATAGTGAGATTTAATTGGGCATTACGACAAAGTACATAGACCGTCATCCAACTGCATCTATGCCTAAAAAGTCCACCTTCGAGGTTATCATCCGAACCCCTTCCGGTATTAAGTTGCAAAGCAACGAGACAATTGCATTAAGTATGGTGCGTAATGTAATCAACAACTACATCCTTAGACATAGCATCAATGTTTTATCCCTAGTGGCAACAGCACAACACAACCTTAGAACTTTACGTCACTCGTCCCGGTGTCAATGTAGGCATGAACCCACTATCGAGCATAAATACTCCCTCTTGGAGTTACAAGCATCTACTTGGCCGGAGCATCTACTAGTAACGAGAAAGCATGCAAGATCATAAACAACACATAGATATAACTTTGATAATCAACATAACAAGTATTCTCTATTCATCGGATCCCAACAAACGCAACATATAGAATTACATATAGATGATCTTGATCATGATAGGCAGCTCACAAGATCCGACAATGATAGCACAATGGGGAGAAGACAACCATCTAGCTACTGCTATGGACCCATAGTCCAGGGGTAGACTACTCACACATCACACCGGAGGCGACCATGGCGGCGTAGAGTCCTCCGGGAGATGATTCCCCTCTCCGGCAGGGTGCCGGAGGCGATCTCTCGGATCCCCGAGATGGGATCGGCGTTGGCGGCTTCTCCGGAAGGTTTTCCGTATCGTGGCTCTCGGATGCGGGGGTTTCGTCACGGAGGCTTTAAGTAGGCGGAAGGGCAATTCAGGAGGGGGCACAGGGGCCCCACACCATAGGCCGGCGCGGCCAGGGGGGGGGGGCGCGCTGGCCTAGGGTTTGGGCACCCTGTGGCCCCACTTCGTTTCGTCTTCGGACTTCTGGAAGCTTCGTGGAAAAATAGGCCCCTGGGCGTTGATTTCGTCCAATTCCGAGAATATTTCCTTACTAGGATTTCTGAAACCAAAAACAGCGAGAAAACAGCAATCGGCACTTCGGCATCTTGTTAATAGGTTAGTTCCAGAAAATGCACGAATATGACATAAAGTGTGCATAAAACATGTAGATAACATCAATAATGTGGCATGGAACATAAGAAATTATCGATACGTCGGAGACGTATCAACCCACTATCGAGCATAAATACTCCCTCTTGGAGTTACTAGCATCAACTTGGCCAGAGCATCTACTAATAACGGAGAGCATGCAAGATCATAAACAACACATAGACATGAATTGATAATCAACATAACATAGTATTCTCTATTCATCGGATCCCAACAAACGCAACATATAGAATTACAGATAGATGATCTTGATCATGTTCGGCAGCTCACAAGACCCGACAATTAATCACAATGGGGAGAAGACAGCCATCTAGCTACTGCTATGGACCCATAGTCCAGGGGTAGACTACTCACACATCACTCCGGAGGCGACCTGCCGGAGGCGATCTCCTGAATCCCCAGAGATGGGATTGGCGGCGGCGGCGTCTCTGGAAGGTTTTCCGTATCGTGGCTCTCGGTACTGGGGGTTTCGCGACGAAGGCTATTTGTAGGCGGAAGGGCAGGTCAAGGGGCGTCACGAGGGGCCACATTACGGGTCGGCGCGGCCGGGGCTTGGGCCGCGCCGCCACGTAGTCCGGCCACCTCGTGGCCCCACTTCGTCTCCTCTTCGGTCTTCCGGAAGCTCTGTGGCAAAATAGGACCCCGGGCGTTGATTTCGTCCAATTCCGAGAATATTTCCTTACTAGGATTTCTGAAACCAAAAACAGCAGAAAACAACAATTGGCACTTCGGCATCTTGTTAATAGGTTAGTTCCAGAAAATGCACGAATATGACATAAAGTGTGCATAAAACATGTAGATATCATCAATAATGTGGCATGGAACATAAGAAATTATCGATACGTCGGAGACGTATCAACCCGCAAAGCCTCTTATGCAATACTAGTTGCATGTCGAACGAGGAACAAGTCTCATGAACGCGGTCATGTAAAGTTAGTCCGAGCCGCTTCATCCCACTATGCCACAAAGATGCAAAGTACTCAAACTAAAGATAACAAGAGCATCAACGCCCACAAACCATTATGTTCTACTCGTGCAACCATCTATGCATAGACACGGCTCTGATACCACTGTAGGATAACGTTGCATAGAAAACAAGAATTTTCCTACCGCGAACACGCAATCCAAGCCAAGATGCAATCTAGAAGACGGTAGCAACGAGGGGGTATCGAGTCTCACCCTTGAAGAGATTCCAAAGACTACAAGATGAGGCTCTTGTTGCTGCGGTAGACGTTCACTTGCCGCTTGCAAAAGCGCGTAGAAGATCTTGATCACGATCTCTTCCGGCGCCACGAACGGGCAGCACCTCCGTACTCGGTCACACGTTCGGTTGTTGATGAAGACGACGTCCACCTCCCCGTTCCAGCGGGCAGCGGAAGTAGTAGCTCCTCTTGAATCCGACCGCACGACGGCGTGGTGTCGGTGGCGGTGGAGAATCCCGGCGGAGCTTCGCTAAGCGTGCGGGGAAGAAGGAGTAGTGGGGCGGCTAGGGTTTGGGGAGAGGGGGGCGCCGGCCATCTAGTGGTGCGGCCACCTTGTGGTGCTTGGGGTGGCCGGCCCCCTCCCCTTGCCCCTCATTATATAGGTGGAACCCCAAGTGTTGGTCTCCAAGTCTTCGAATAAGACCCGAACCAAAAACCTTCCATATGGTGGGCAAACCTACCCAAGCTAGGACTCCCACTAGAGGTGGGAGTTCCACCTCCCATATGGGGGGTGGCCGGCCCCCTAAGGGGAGTCCACTTGGGACTCCACCCCCACTAGGGTTGGCCGGCCATGGAGGTGGAGTCCCATGTGGACTCCACCTTCCTTAGTGGTTTCTTCCGGACTTTTCTAGAACCTTCTAGAACCTTCCATAGAACCTTCCGCGTCATTTTAATTCACATAAAATTACATCCTATATATTAATCTTATTCTCCGGACCATTCCGGAACTCCTCGTGATGTCCGGGATCTCATCCGGGACTCCGAACAAATATTCGAACTCCATTCCATATTCAAGTTCTACCATTTCAACATCCAACTTTAAGTGTGTCACCCTACGGTTCGTGAACTATGCGGACATGGTTGAGTACTCACTCCGACCAATAACCAATAGCGGGATCCGGAGATCCATAATGGCTCCCACATATTCAACGATGACTTTAGTGATCGAATGAACCATTCACATACGATACCAATTCCCTTTGTCACGCGATATTTTACTTGTCCGAGGTTTGATCTTCGGTATCACTCTATACCTTGTTCAACCTCGTCTCCGACAAGTACTCTTTACTCGTACCGTGGTATGTGGTCCCTTATGAACTCATTCATATGCTTGCAAGACATTAGACGACATTCCACCGAGAGGGCCCGAGTATATCTATCCGTCATCGGGATGGACAAATCCCATCGTTGATCCATATGCCTCAACTCATACTTTCCGGATACTTAATCCCACCTTTATAACCACCCATTTACGCAGTGGCGTTTGATGTAATCAAAGTACCTTTCCGGTATAAGTGATTTACATGATCTCATGGTCATAAGGACTAGGTAACTATGTATCGAAAGCTTATAGCAAATAACTTAATGACGAGATCTTATGCTACGCTTAATTGGGTGTGTCCATTACATCATTCATATAATGATATAACCTTGTTATTAATAACATCCAATGTTCATGATTATGAAACTAATCATCAATTAATCAACAAGCTAGTTTAAGAGGCATACTAGGGACTTCTTGTTGTCTACATATCACACATGTACTAATGTTTCGGTTAATACAATTATAGCATGATATATAAACATTTATCATAAACATAAAGATATAAATAATAACCACTTTATTATTGCCTCTAGGGCATATCTCCTTCAAATGACCCCTTTAGCACCAGTTCGTGCCAAATCCGGTGCAAAAGCTCTTTGGAGCAAAAAACCAAAGCACTTGTTTCTAAAGAAAAAATTCAAAATTTCTATGCATCAATTTTTTATGTAGTTACTTAGTCCCCCTGATCAATATTACTCGTCGGAGGTTAGCACAAAGCTATATTAAAAAACTGCGACAAGTAACATGGGTCAAAGGGAGTAATAGTTTTAAAAATTCTACAATGCGCTAATATACTCCATAAGTTCTCAAATTGATTAAGAGACAACATATTTCATGGTAATAACATCTCGGCTGGCAAGGCACTCTCGCGCATTCTTTTCTCCTCTTGTCTCTCATAGCTAGAGTAGTTTGAGAGTCCACATCTTCATCCCGTACCAAACCGAGGCCCTCCTCGGCGGCGATGTGATGCCATTCGAAGATGGTTGAGGTGATGTGCCAGTACTAGTAGTGTAGATATTAGGCTTAGCTTCCGTGGTTGTGCCTCTATGGTGTTTGGGGGTAGGTTATCAGATCTCTCTAGCTGGATCTGGTGCGTCCTAAGCTTAACCCTCGTGGCTGTTGTGCTCTTGTGGAAAGAGTTGCAGCAGGTGAGCATGCTACGGTCATTCATCTCCAATAATAAGGTTGTGACTTTGAGCTCTTCCGTTCTAGTCGCCAGGCATGGCGCTAGACGATCGTTGTCGAGCTTCTCCGACGGGCTTTCAAGGAGGAAGACAGAGGAGGAGATCTTCAGCACGGGCTCTATCAGTAAGCGATGCTATCTTTTGGTGTGGAGATTCCATGGGGCGCTACATATTCTAACCGGTCAGTGCGAAGATATCCAAGATGGTGGGGAAGATCTAAGGTACAAGAGGTTCATCACATGGCAGCTCCGTTTCTTTTTTGCCATGATCATCTCAGGCTAATTAGGCAGGAACTCCTGATGGAGGCATGAATCCAACCTTCGAGATGGAGGCTATCCAAGGGGTTCCTGACGATGTGCAACGATCTCTCCCCCTCTCCCAAGTGGATTTATTCCCAATGATGGAGAGGTTGGTCATCGATGGAGTCTCAGATATTCCGGTGGAGAAGACGAAGGATGCTATTGCTTTTCCTCTTTATTTTCTAGGGTCCTTTGTGCTAATATGTAAGATTGTTTTGTAAGTTATGTACTTTAAGGTCTTGTACTCAAATTGTAACACCGTCGCTTGAGAATTTAATGTAGCCCTAGGCCCTTCCAGACCTTTCCGAAAATGATGGTAATAACGTTCATATAAAATTATTATTAAAAATTTCAAGATGCCATATTTCTTTGCTACCAAGAGTCTTCTATCATATGAGTGTTCACTAACTACTTCTCTACTCCCTATAACGATTCAAGGTGATTGATAGTTCACATGTCCCTTTTCATCTCAAATTTTACAATAACAAGTATGCAACATGTTTGTTCATAGATATAGTTTTTAAATTCCACTTGGTAAGTAGTAAGGTTTATCTTCTATTTTATGAAAGCAATTAATAATGCATCTTGTGAAACAACTACCATAATTATTCCTCTAAGAATGCTAAATAAATCCCAAAATGTTTATTTATGATAGGACTGAATAACTATATGTTTTAGTTTCATTTCAAAGGTCAAATTATGCATTGTAATCTACAATTTTGAATCCGTTAAACGTACCCCCAAAAGACTGGAAATCCCTATAGGAGAAACCCATCAAGTTAATAATTTCGTGCATATGTCTCTCAAATTTTCCATTTTTTCTTGAAGGCGGCCCGTTTCAAAATTGAGGGCGCCAACATTTTCGAGACCAAACATTCGTGGGCGGCAATATTTGAGTCAGCTGCACGTCAGCTAACTATATCCTCCCAAATCAGACCCCTCCATCAATAGAATCTAGTGCCGTACCTAAAATTAAAAAGACCTTCGCCTCGTCTCTTCTAGTTCTAGGTCAAGCCGCCGCCGCCGCCCTCGTCTGCCCAGCAGCGCTGCTGCCGCCGACCTCGTCTGCCCGGCAGCTCCCCTCATCTACTTCAACACCACCGCCGGATCTCATCGCCTCCGAGTAGCAGCACTGTCGGATCTCGTCTCCTCCGAGCAACACTGCCGCCCTCAACTCGTCAAGCTGAACCACGACCCCGGTGAAGCGGAAGCGGACGGCAAGAGAGATCGAGGCGCCGGCCCCGACCTCGACAAGCTGCGGGGACGGTGGAGGCTGGCATACAGCAGAACATCCTCATCAGCTGCAGGGGCGGTGGAGGTCGAACCCAGTCCACGCCGCCGCCGTTGCACTCAGCTCCTTTTAAACAGAAGGCATTACGCCCAGCTTTAAATTAATAAAGCCACACACGGCTAGAATTACATGGTGTTGAGGAGAACAACAACAAAAAACCAGAACCATTACAGGGCACCATAAAAAGAAACAAGAAACACAGCCTGCAAACGCCTAGCTCTTCAGATGTCGAAACAAACGCTGACCAAGGTAGAGGAAGCGAAGCGGAGGAGGAGGACGCCACACCAACGAAAGAGAATGCCTTCATCTGCTCCAAACACGGACACATTGCATCACGGGGAAAACCCGTCCATCGCCGAAGAGGGCCCCTGCCCCCTCGCCCAGGTTCGAGGGCACCGTACCGTCAGAAGATGGAACGCTCACCCTAGAGCTCGAGTTGTAGCCGATAGCCAGGCAACCGAGAAAGAAGAGATTCCGAGCCTTCTCTCCATGGGGGAGACCGCCATTCCGAAAGCGACTCAGTCGAATCCAAAGAACCACACCGCAACCACCAGTTGACATGGACCAGTGGCTCCAAAGGCAGCACCTTCAAGAAGGAAACGGCGCCAAGGCGTCGTTGCTGCCCCGTCCGGCGAACCAGACTGAGGATTTTCACCCGGAGCCAATGGTGGAGGAGCACCATCCTCAATGACGCCTCCAAGGAGGGCCTCGGCGCTCAAGAGCGTCGACGTCACTGGCACCGACATCGTCGGGCAGGGCTTTCGCCCGAATAGCGACCACCGTCCCACGGAATACGCCAAGATCTGGGAAGGAGCAAGAGAAGCTCCTGCACCACGAGAGCCTCCCACGCGGACCATCCCGCTGCCCACACAGCCGAGACTGCCGACCAACACCCGCACAAAGGCACCCGCCGCCAGGCGCCGCCGTGCCCACCATAAGGAGCCGCCGCTCGGAATTCCAAAGAGCCAGCCTAGCCCGTCTCCCTCTGGAGAACGAACCGCACGAGCGCAGTCGGCCGACCCCACTGCCGCACGAACGAACCACCGGCACCTGCCGCCCCCAACACCACCCTCCAAACTTTAGCGAGTTGAGCTCCGCACAGATCTGCGTGAACAAGAGAGTCCACGCCCAACAAACTAGCTCGGAGGTCAAGAATCATGGCCGCAGATCGACCCCCTGGTCAGATCTGGCCGCGGACTGACCCATGTCAGAACCGGCGGCTTGCCACCTACCAGGCCCAAGCCAACGAGAGGAAGGCCCAACTCGCGGGCCCCGGCGTCGGAGATGGCACCACCAGGACGAATCCCGACCTCCAGCACCACCATGAAGCACAGATTGAAGGTCGATTCGCTGCAGTTGGGAGGAGAGGTGAGGAGAGGGGAAGCAGGCTGGAGGCTGAAGGAGGCGAAGGAGGCCCGCCGCCACCGCAGGCCGGCCGGCGGCCGCCGGCGGCGGCGGCGAGGAAGGGGCGCAGGGAGGAGGCGGCGCTGGTGAGGGAACCCTAATCGCCTCCCGTGTCGCCCGAGCGAGGACGACGCGGGGGCGTGCGAAACGTTTTTTTGTACCTGCACTCAGCTCCTCGCCATTCAGCTTCCATCTCCTGCTTGTCCACGCCAGCGTCGTCCCCCTTGGCTCTACCAGCCATAGGTACAGTTTTTTCATATACCCAAATCCTTGGTTTAGTCCTTGATACAGTTCTTCCGTGTGTGTTTTTGACTGTTTGCGTATGTGTGTATCTGAAGAATTAACATAAATGTGAGTAAAGACCAACTATCCATATTTCTCTCCTTTTCAAGACTAAAACTGGTCGACCAAAGCCGACCTTGGTGTGCCCAAATTATGAAATATGTATGAAACAATATGGAAAACATGCTGCTCTCTACTAGACGATACTTCTCATTTAATTTTCGCTTATGACGATTCATGCTAGTCTATGCAGATTGTGCATACGTCACAAAAGGACATGACAAACAGATGAGATGTATTTATTTTATTGTTTAGAATCTGCACTTCAAAGAATTTTTCGCATAAGAAAATAAATCACTTTACTCACTTCATCAAATATGCACTTCATTTATTGTTTATCTTAGCACTTAGAACATTACAGACAGATGAGATGTATTTATTTTATGAATATGAATAAGAAGCCTATATGTTGAAACTCACTTAGCTTGCTAGTCTTTAATCTTATTTTCTTTTATTTATTTGCAGCATCTTTTTGAGGTCAATGAAAATGACCAAGTCCGAGCCAACATTGTGCTTGAAGATTATGCAGTGAAGCGTATTCCGGATATGATGTATTCTGCCCGTATAGATGCTGTCAAAGAGTACTGAAGGAAACAAGGAGAGATCATTGATGACGTGTTGGCACGTCCAAAAATGCTCCATCATGAGCAATACATGGAAGGTAAGGTTTGGTTGTGCAGCGAGGAAGCATGGCCACATTTATGTACTTGGTGGTGTTGTGATGACTATAAAGCCAAACGAGAGAAAGCTCGGCGTGCACGCTTGAGCCCAACTGATGTTGCACAAAATCATGGTGGCTCATGTAAATTCACTGAAACGAAACAACTACTGGTATGAATTGAGAACTTGCATGTGTTTTAAATTGATATTTTCTGTCTTGTCTGGCCAACATCTATTGAAATTTGTGATGTAGAAACACAAATATGGGCCCGAGAAAGCTTCTGACCTCAAGACATACCAAGTGATGAAGTCAGGCATGAAAAACATTGATCTAGCCACTGGAGATAGTGGTCCAATAAGCAGCCAAAAAGTCCACAAACGTCTTGTAGGTGCGGTGTTCAAAATATATACTTCTTATTCATATTCACATTGTAGTATCAATTATCATTCTTTTTCTTGGTCACAGAATGATTATGCAACATCTGCTAGTGCTGAACATCCCGATGATTGGGATCAACGACCTTTTGATCCAGCTATTCTCTATGACATCAATGGTGGCTTGCTTCATGGGAGACTCCCAATGGGAGTTGGTGCTTTGAGTAAAACTAGTGCTAAGTCAGCTGCTAGATCAAACAATATGAAGCCATCCAATTCTAGCTCCTACCGAGCAGTTCTACGTGAAAATCAAGAACTTCGCTAAAGCAAATAATTATGGAGCGTGAAAGTTAAAAAATACGTCGAAGTCAAGATCTTCACCGTCAAATGTTATTGTTAATCTAGATGTATTTTTATGTTCCAGTATTTTTCCAATCCATGTGCATTTCATGTGGAATAATCACTACTTTCTAAATTAGACACTTTGGGAGAAGAGTAATTTAACGCCAACACCGGAGATGCTAGATGAGGTAATCATGACTCTTCTTTGTTGCGGTCAATACTTCAAAATTTGCTTGTAAACAAGTACAACCAGAAAATTGGACAAATCACAAACCTTGTCCTTGCACGGTATGGAGAGACAAATCAGGATAAGATTGAATTCAACGACTGACTCTATATTATCAGTCCATGTTTAAATAACAATATTGCACTTGAAACATGTTGCTATTACTGACATAGAGCTTTCTTGAATTTTAGGATATGCGGCCTCTAGTTTATTATTGATGTGTAGCTAATAGTGAGTGAATGGAAATTGGCCAGACCTTAGAACTTCACTTGACCAGAAAATGAGGGGAAAAGTTTACCACTTACTATCGATGAACCAATATTCTTTTGTTACTGTGCAACTTTCTGACCAAAAAAAGAGATGTGCTAGAGAAAGGTGACATTACTTGTACCTAGCAGTACTAAGAGCATGTCTAACAGGCCCCTTATAACCCGCCCACCCCGTAAAATTCCGGCGAGATACGGGGCAGGCGCGGTTTGGGCCGTCTAGCAGGCCCCGTATTCGGGCTGCCCCGTTTCGGCGGAATACGGGGCCCAGGAAATCGGCCCCTCCGCCCCCTACTTATACCGGGCGCAGGTGCGAGTGAGGGGTTAACCCCTCACTCGCAACCCTAGCTCCGCCGTGCGCCGCCGCCTCCTCCTCTTGCTCCGACGAGCAATTAGTCGCTCCCCCGCGCCGCATTCCACCCGCCACCACCAGCATGGACTCGCGCCGCCGTAGTAGCGCCTCTCCGGCGAGCGGATCGAAGCGATCCCGCTCGCCGGACACCGTGGAGGAAGCCTGGCGGCTCAAGTGCAAGCGCTCCGCCGCGGGGAGCCGCCGTGCGGCGTGCCGGTACGCCGGCGCGCTGTACGTGCCGGATCCGCTCCGGGAGTACGCCGCGGGTGGGCGGTGGTACCGGCAAGACCCCTCCGCTCAAGCCGATGAGCGGCGAAGCCTTCGAGAAGTGGCTCGCCGAGTGGCAGCGCGACCGCGCGGCGAAGGCGGCATGGAGGGCGACCATCGGCAGCACCAGTGGCGGTGGAAGCGGAGGCGGCGAGGAGGAAGAGGAGGCGGCGGAGGAGGACGCGGCCTTCCGGCGTGCGGTGGCCGAATCCGAGGCGGATGCCGCCGAGAAAGCTCGGGCGGAGGCAGAGGAGGAGGCGGCGGCCATCGCCGCCGTGGCGGAATTCCAGGCGAAGGAGGCTGCCGCCAGGGCGGAGGAGGAGGCTGCCGCCAGGGGGCCTTTCGTGCCATTCATCATCCTCGAGTAGCTAGGATCGCAGTAGATCGCTATGTATATGTATGATCCAGTGTATGATCAATGAATGAACTATGGTTTAATTTTCCCGGGGTTTTAATTTTTAAAAATACAGGGCGAAATACGGGGTCTGCTAGACGAAATGGTTCAGCAAGACGCACTTTTGGGATACGGGGCATAGAAATAAGGGGCCTGTTAGACCTGCTCTAAGGTGTTTCATCTTGCAGGTTGCGACTGCTTCATCCCATATGTCCCCTTCGTCTCTTGGGAAATTAGGTGCTCACATGGATAGCCGAGACAATATTGAGAAGGGTGATGTTGAACCCAACCAACAAGAGCATGTAGATGGTGCAAGCACATAAGTACAAGTAGCCAACGGCAAGATCATGCAGGTAGCAATATGATGGTTGGCTCCTGCATTCTACCATGACTAATCATACATGCTGCCTACATGCTACTACCAGGACGTCCTACTTATGAAATTGTGTTGCGGCAGATTATTGGATTGATTTGAATTGATGATTATGGTTACATTTGAATCTGGTATTGAGTGGGTTAATATCCTGTTAATTATGTGTAAGATTCTGATAATGGTTTGTTGTCAAACTGCTAATATAAATTGCAAAAAATATTGGTGGTG
>NW_025901096.1:0-10707 GCF_022539505.1 Lolium rigidum | reverse complement strand
CTTGTCCTAATTAGCTTGGACTACCTGGATTATCACCGCAATACATATGCTTTAACCAAGTTTCACAAAGGGGTACCTCTATGCCGCCTCGTACAAAGGTCTAAGGAGAAAGCTCGCATTTGGATTTCTCGCTTTGATTATTCTCAACTTAGACATCCATACCGGGACAACATAGACAACTGATAATGGACTCCTCTTTAATGCTTTAAGCATTTGACAACAATTAATTCTTTTCTCATTAGAGATTTGAGGATGTTTGTCCAAAACTGAAACTTCCACCATGAATCATGGCTTTAGTTAGCGGCCCAATGTTCTTCTCTCACAATATGCATGCTCAAACCATTCAACTCAAAGGTAGATCGCCCTTACTTCGTACAAGACGAACATGCATAGCAACTCACATGAAATTCAACAATGAGTTGATGGCGTTCCCAGCAAACATGGTTATCGCACAACAAGCAACTTAATAAGAGATAAAGTGCATAATTACGTATTCAAAACCACAATAGTTTTTAAGCTATTTGTCCCATGAGCTATATATTGCAAAGGTGAATGATGGAATTTTAAAGGTAGCACTCAAGCAATTTACTTTGGAATGGCGGGAAAATACCATGTAGTATAGGTAGGTATGGTGGACACAAATGGCATAGTGGTTGGCTCAAGGATTTTGGATGCATGAGAAGTATTCCCTCTCGATACAAGGTTTAGGCTAGCAAGGCTTATTTGAAACAAACACAAGGATGAACCGGTGCAGCAAAACTCACATAAAAGACATATTGAAAACATTATAAGACTCTACACCGTCTTCCTTGTTGTTCAAACTCAATACTAGAAATTATCTAGACCTTAGAGAAACCAAATATGCAAACCAAATTTTAGCATGCTCTATGTATTTCTTCATTAATGGGTGCAAAGCATATGATGCAAGAGCTTAAACATGAGCACAACAATTGCCAAGTATCACATTACCCAAGACATTTATAGCAATTACTACATGTATCATTTTCCAATTCCAACCATATAACAATCTAACGAAGGAGAAACTTCGCCATGAATACTATGAGTAGAAACCAAGGACATACTTGTCCATATGCTACAGCTGGAGCGTGTATCTCTCCCATAAAGTGAATGCTAGGATCCATTTTATTCAAACAAAACAAAAACAAAAACAAAAACAAACCGACGCTCCAAGAAAAAGCACATAAGATGTGATGGAATAAAAATATAGTTTCGTGGGAGGAACTCGATAATGTTGTCGATGAAGAAGGGGATGCCTTGGGCATCCCCAAGCTTAGACGCTTGAGTCTTCTTGATATATGCAGGGGTGAACCACCGGGTGCATCCCCAAGCTTAGAGTTTTTCACTCTCCTTGATCATGTTGCATCATACTCCTCTCTTGATCCTTGAAAACTTCCTCCACACCAAACTCGAAACAACTCATTAGAGGGTTAGTGCACAATATAAATTGACATATTCAGAGGTGACACAATCATTCTTAACACTTCTGGACATTGCATAATGCTACTGGACATTAATGGATCAAAGAAATTCATCCAACATAGCGAAAGAGGCAATGCGAAATAAAAGGCAGAATCTGTCAAAACAGAACAGCTCGTATTGACGAATTTTAAAATGGCACCAGACTTGCTCAAATGAAAATTCTCAAATTGAATGAAAGTTGCGTACATATCTGAGGATCACTCACGTAAATTGGCATAATTTTCTGAGTTACCTACAGAGAATTAGACCCAGATTCGTGACAAGCAAAGAAATCTGAACTGCGCAAGTAATCCAAATCTAGTACTTACTTTTCTATCAACGGCTTAACTTGGCACAACAAAACACAAAACTAAGATAAGGAGAGGTTGCTACAGTAGTAAACAACTTCCAAGACACAAAATAAAAACAAAGTACTGTAGGTAAAAACATGGGTTGTCTCCCATAAGCGCTTTTCTTAACGCCTTCGCCTAGGCGCGTAAAGTGTGTATCAAGTATTATCGAGAGATGAAGCATCAACATCATAATTTGTTCTAATGATAGAATCATAAGGTACCTTTATTCTCTTTCTAGGGAAGTGTTCCATACCTTTCTTGAGAGGAAATTGATATTTTATATTACCTTCCCTCATATCAATAATAGCACCAACAGCTCAAGAAAAGGTCTTCCCAATATAATGGGACAAGATGCATTGCATTCAATATCCAAGACAACAAAATCAACGGGAACAAGATTATTGTTAACGGTAATGCGAACATTATCAACTTTACCCAAAGGTTTCTTTGTAGAATGATCAGCAAGATTAACATCCAAATAACAATTTTTCAACTGTGGCAAGTCAAGCATATTATAAATTTTCTTAGGCATAACGTAAATACTTGCACCAAGATCACATAAAGCATTACAATCAAAATCTTTAACCTTCATCTTAATGATGGGCTCCTAACCATCCTCTAGCTTTTTAGGAATAGAGGCTTCGCGCTCTAGTTTCTCTTCTCTAGCTTTTATGAGAGCATTTGTAATATGATGCGTGAAAGCCAAATTTATAGCACTAGCATTAGGACTTTTAGCAAGTTTTTGCAAGAACTTTATAACTTCAGAGATGTGGCAATCATCAAAATTCAAACCATTATAATCTAAAGCAATGGGATCATCATCCCCAATGTTGGAAAAAATTTCAGCAGCCTTTATCACAAAGGCCAAAGCAGCTTTAGCAAGGCTTCAGTAGCTTTTTCGCGCTTTGCATTAGAAGTGGAAACATTGCTAACACCAATTCTTTTATTAGTATGAGTAGGAGGTGCAGCAACATGTGTAGCATTAGCATTACTAGTGGTGGTAATAGTCCAAACTTTAGCTATATTCTTCTCTTTAGCTAGTTTTTCATTTTCTTCTCTATCCCACCTAGCACGCAGTCACCCATTAATCTTATATTCTCATTAATTCTAACTTGAATGGAATTTGCTGTAGTAGTAATTTTATTATGATAATTCTCATTAGACAAAACTTTTGATTTCAAAAGATCAACATCAGAGGCAAGACTATCGACTTTAGAAGCAAGTATATCAATTTTACCAAGCTTTTCTTCAACGCATTTGTTAAAAGCACAGTTTGTGTACTAATAAATTCTTTAAGCATGGCTTCAAGTCCAGGGGGTGAATTCCTATTATTGTTGTAAGAATTTCCATAAGAATTACCATAGCCGTTGCCATTATTATAAGGATATGGCCTATAGTTGTTACTAGAGTTGTTCCGGTAAGCATTGTTGTTGAAATTATTATTTTTAATGAAGTTTACATCAACATGTTCTTCTTGTGCAACCAATGAAGCTAACGGAACATTATTAGGATCAATATTAGTCCTATCATTCACAAGCATAGACATAATAGCATCAACCTTATCATTCAAGGAAGAGGATTCTTCAACAGAATTTACCTTCTTACCTTGTGGAGCTCTTTCCGTGTGCCATTCAGAGTAGTTGATCATCATATTATCAAGAAGCCTTGTTGCTTCACCAAGAGTGATGGACATAAAGGTACCTCCAAGCAGCTGAATCCAATAAATTCAGTGAAGAAAAATTTAGTCCCGCATAGAAGGTTTGGATGATCATCCAAGTAGTCACATCCATGGGTTGGGCAATTTTTAACCGTGAGATTTCATTCTTTCCCAAGCTTGAGCAACATGTTCAGTATCTAATTGTTTAAAATTCATTATGCTACTCCTCAAAGATATAATTTTAGCAGGGGGATAATATCTACCAATAAAAGCATCCTTGCATTTAGTCCATGAATCAATACTATTCTTAGGCAAGCAGATAGCAACCAATCTTTAGGTCTTCCTCTTAATGAGAAAGGGAACAATTTTAGTTTAATAATATCACCATCTACATCTTTATATTTTTGCATTTCACATAGTTCAACAAAATTATTAAGATGGGCAAGCAAGATCATCGTAACTAACACCGGAAAATTGCTCTTTCATAACAAGATTCAAGAAGCAGGGTTTAATTTCAAAGAATTCTGCCGTAGTAGCAGGTGGAGCAATAGGTGTGCATAAGAAATCATTATTATTTGTGCTAGTGAAGTCACACAACTTAGTATTTTCAGGGTTGGCCATTTTAGCAATAGTAAATAAAGCAAACTAGATAAAGTAAATGCAAGTAAACTAATTTTTTTGTGTTTTCAATATAGCAAACAAGATAGCAAATAAAGTAAAACTAGCAACTAATTTTTTTGTATTTTGATTTAGTGCAGCAAACAAAGTAGTAAATAAAACTAAGCAAGACAAAAACAAAGTAAAGAGATTGAGAAGTGGAGACTCCCTTGCAGGCGTGTCTTGATCTCCCCGCAACGGCGCCGTAAAAAGAGCTTGATGGCGTGTATTTCACACGTTCGTTGGGCAACCCCAAGAGGAAGGTATGATGCGCACAGCAGCAAAGTTTTCCTCGTAAAGAAACCAAGGTTTATCGAACCAGGAGGAGCCAAGAAGCACGTTGAAGGTTGATGGCGGCGGGATGTAGTGCGGCGCAACACCAGAGATTCCGGCGCCAACGTGGAACCCGCACAACACAACCAAAGTACTTTGCCCCAACGAAACAAAGTGAGGTTGTCAATCTCACCGGCTTGCCGTATCAAAGGATTAACCGTATTGTGTGGAAGATGATTGTTTGCGAGAAAATAGTAAAAACAAGTATTGCAAACAGATTTGTATTTCAAGCATTAAAGAATGGACCTGGGTCCACGGCTCACTAGAGGTGTCTCTCCCATAAGATAAAAGCATGTTGGGTGAACAAATTACAGTCGGCAATTGACAAATAGAGAGGGCATAACAATGCACATACATGACATGATAAGTATAGTGAGATTTAATTGGGCATTACGACAAAGTACATAGACCGCCATACAACTCGCATCTATGCCTAAAAAGTCCACCTTCAGTGTTATCGTCCGAACCCCTCCAGCATTAAGTTGCAAACAACATGACAATTGCATTAAGTATGGTGCGTAATGTAATCAACAACTACATCCTCGGACATAGCGTCAATGTTTTATCCCTAGTGGCAACAAGACAACACAACCTTAGAACTTTCTCGTCACTCGTCCTCGTGTCAATGCAGCATGAACCCACTATCGAGCATAAGTACTCCCTCTTGGAGTTAAAAGCATCTACTTGGCCAGCAGCATCTACTAGTAACTGAGAGCATGCAAGATCATAAACAACACATGTATAATAACTTGATAATTAACATGACATAGTATTCTCTATCCATCGGATCCCGACAAACACAACATATAGAATTACAGTATAGATGATCTTGATCATGTTAGGCAGCTCACAAGATCCGACAATGAAGCACAATGAGGAGAAGACAACCATCTAGCTACCGCTATGGACCCATAGTCCAGTGGGTAGACTACTCACACATCACACCGGAGGCGACCATGGCGGCGTAGAGTCCTCCCGGGAGATGATTCCCCTCTCCGGCAGGTGCCGAGGCGATCTCCTCGGATCCCCCGAGATGGGATCGGCGGCGACGGTGTCTCCCGGAAGGTTTTCCGTATCGTGGCTCTCGGTACCGGGGGTTTTGGTCACCGGAGGCTATTTGTAGGCGGAAGGGTAGGTCAAGAGGCGGCACGGGGCCCCACACCACGGGCCGCGGCGGCCGAGGGGGCCGCGCCGCCCTAGGGTGTGGCCCCTCCGTGGCCCCTCTTCGTCTCTCCTTCGGACTTCCGGAAGCTTCGTGAGAAAATAGGCCCCCGGGCTTTGATTTCGTCCAATTCCGAGAATATTTCGTTACTAGGATTTCTGAAACCAAAAACAGCAGTAAAACGAAGAATCGGCACTTCGGCATCTTGTTAATAGGTTAGTTCCAGAAAATGCACGAATATGACATAAAGTGTGCATAAAACATGTAGATAACATCAATAATGTGGCATGGAACATAAGAAATTATCGATACGTCGGAGACGTATCAATAATCATCAGAAATAGGAGGCAAAGTATCATAGAAAATTTTCTCCTCAATGCTTGGGGGACTAAAAAGATCATGAAAACCAGCTTCCCCAAGCTTAGAACTTTCTATATCATTATCAACAATGGTGTTCAAAGCGTTCATACTAATATTACTACCAGCATGCAAATAAGATTTCATAGGTTTTTTAATTTTCGCATCAAACAATCCATGTTTTAAATCAGGAAATAGAATAAGAAGCTCATTGTTGTCCATTATGCCAAACTAGTGTAAACAAGAAACAAAAAGATGCAATTTGCAGGATCTAAAGGAAATAGCTTTGAGCACACACACAACGGCGCCGTAAAAGTACTCGGTTACTCGGAACCTGAGTATGAGTGCCTTTTTACCTTTCCTTCCTCGACAACGGCGCCGTAAAAGTGCTTGATGTCTACGGGAGCTTCTATTCTTGTAGACGAGTGTTGGGCCTCCAAGAGCAGAGGTTTGTAGAACAAGCAAGAAGTTTCCCTTAAGTGGATCACCCAAGGTTTATCGAACTCAGGGAGGAAGAGGTCAAAGATATCCCTCTCATGCAACCCTGCAACCACAAAGCAAGAAGTCTCTTGTGGCCCCAACACACCCAATAGGTGCACTAGTTCGGCGAAGAGATAGTGAAATACAGGTGGTATGAATAAGTGGTAGCAACGGCACCGTAAAAGTGCTTTGCCCAGGACAAGAACAAGCAGTAGTAACGCAGAAAGAGTAACGCAAAGAAACAAGAAACAAGCAACCGATAGCAGTATTTAGGAACAAGGCCTAGGGATTAGACTTTCACTAGTGGACACTCTCAACATTGATCACATAACAGTAATAGATAAATGCATACTCTACACTTTTGTTGGATGATGAACACATTGCGTAGGATTACACGAACCCTCAATGCCGGAGTTAACAAGCTCCACAATAATGCTCATATTTTAGTAACCTTTAGTGTAAGATAGATCAAAAGACTAAACCAAGTACTAGCATAGCATGCAACACTCGTCACCTTCATGCATATGTAGGAGGAATAGATCACATCAATATTATCATAGCAATAGTTAACTTCATAATCTACAAGAGATCATAATCATAGCATAAACCAAGTACTAACACGGTGCACACACCGTCACCTTTACACACGTGCAGGAGGAATAGAACTACTTTAATAACTTTGCTAGAGTAGCACATAGATAAATTGTGATACAAACACATTGCAATCATAAAGAGATATAAATAAGCACCTCACTATGCCATTCATCAGCTGAATAAGTATTCCGTGAAATATAGCCTAAGAGACCCACACTGTGCACACACCGTCACCTTTACACACGTGGGACAAGGAGTCTCCGGAGATCACATAAGTAAAACTCACTTGACTAGCATAATGACATCTAGATTACAAGCATCATCATATGAATCTCAATCATGTAAGGCAGCTCATGAGATTATTGTATTGAAGCACATAGGAGAGAGATGAGCCACATAGCTACCGGTACAGCCCCGAGCCCGATGGAGAACTACTCCCCCTCATGGGAGCAAGCAGCGATGATGAAGATGGCGGTGAAGATGGCAGTGGTGTCGATGGAGAAGCCTTCCGGGGCACTCTCCCCGCTCCGGCAGGGTGCCGGAACAGAGACTCCGTCCCCCGCATCTTGGCTTCGCGATGGCGGCGGCTCCGGAAGGTTTTCCGTATCGTGGTTTTTCGTGATCGTGGTTTTCGCGACGCAGGCTTTATATAGGCGAAGAGGCGGCGCAGAGGGTCGAAGGGGTGGCCACACCATATGGCGGCGCGGCCAGGGCCTGGGCCGCGCCGGCCTATGGTCCGGGTGGCCCGTGGCCCCCTCCGGTCCTTCTCGGGTGTTCCGGATGCTTCCGGTGAAAATAGGAACCCGGGTCTTCGTTTCGTCCAACTCCGAGAATATTTCGTTACTAGGATTTCGAAACCAAAAACAGCAGTAAAACGTGAACCGGCACTTCGGCATCTTGTTAATAGGTTAGTTCCAGAAAATGCACGAATATGACATAAAGTGTGCATAAAACATGTAGGTATCATCAATAATGTGGCATGGAACATAAGAAATTATCGATACGTCGGAGACGTATCATGCTTTCGCTACATACAGTTGATTAATCTACATTGTTTTGATAAGTGTTGTGTGGGTGAACCTATGCTAATGTACCGCCCTTCCTAGGACTAATACATACTTGTGATTATACCCCTTGCAAGCATCCGCAACTACAAGAAAGTAATTAAGATAAATCTAACCACAGACCTTTAAACTCGAGATCCTCGCGATCCCTCCCCGCATCGATATACCAACGGGGGTTTAGGTTTCGTCACTCCAGGCAACCCCGCAATTGGCAAACGAGTACAAGATGCATTCCCTAGGCCCATAAATGGTGAAGTGTCGTGTAGTCGACGTTCACACGACACCACTAGAAGAATAACACCACAACTTAAATATCATAACATTGAATATTACTCAACCATAGTTCACTACTAACATTTAGACTTCACCCATGTCCTCAAGAACTAAACGAACTACTCACGAGACATCATATGGAACATGATCAGAGGTGATATGATGATGAATAACAATCTGAACATAGACCTTGGTTCAATGGTTTCACTCAATAGCATCAACAACAAGTAGAAATCAAGATCGGGAGAGTTTCCCCTATCAAACAATCAAGATCAAACCCAAATTGCTACAGCGGTGACGATGTCCAGCGGTGGAGATGGCGGTGATGATGGTGGAGATGATGATGATGGTGATGGAGATGATGTCCAGCTCGATGGCGGTGACGATGGCGTCGATTTCCCCTCCGGGAGGGAATTTCCTCGGCGGATTCCTCGCCCGCCGGAGAGCTCTTTTCTCTCTCGGTGTTCTCCGCCCGCGCGAGGCGGCCGTAACCCTTCGTGAGGATTCCTCTCGTGGCTTAGGTCTTCGGACGAAGGGTTTCGCGAAGAAAAGGAGGCGAAAGAGGCCGAGGGGGCCCCACACCACATGGTGGCGCGGCCGTGCCATGGGCCGCGCCACCCTATGGTGTGGGCCCACCCCGGGTCCAGCCGGCTCCCCCTTCCGGCTTCCTCCGTCATCCGGAAAAATAGGATTTTTGGTAAAACTTCCTTCCACAGCTTGATCTCTCCGAAATATTGCATCCCGACGGTGCTTTTTCCAGCCAGAATCCCGGCTCCGTGCTCGATCTCCAAATAATCATGAAACATGCAAAATAGATGAAATAACATAAATATTGTGTCCCAATATGAAATATATCAATGAATAACAGCAAATTATGATATAAAATAGTGATGCAAATTGGTCGTATCACCGACCTGCCTCTCCGGTGCATCACCACTTTTCTTCTCTCGCCGTCCAGTACGTGAACGAGTCCTTAATGCAAAGACGGTGTCAGCCTCCCTAGCATCATGCCGACTTCGCAGCCGCGCCGCATGCCGTGTCTCAGCGCTCGCACTCTTCGCCTTTTTGTCCGGTGAACGAATAGACTAATCGTTGGAATAAGGAAGCCGATGACGGCCGATCGCAATTTAATCTTGCGACCGGCCGTCATTGGTTTCCTTATTCCAACAATCAGTCTATTGGTTCACCGGGCAAGAAGGCGAACGCATGCAGGCGCGGGACACACGGCCCGAAGCGCGGCAACACGGCCCGGCATAATGTCAGGCAGGCCAGGCACGGTCTTTGCATCAAGGACTCGTTCACCGGACGGCGAGGGACTCGCCGTGGTTCTCGCGCCGGAGAGGCAGATCGGCGTCGTTGTGTTGTCAAGCACCCGTTCACTGGAACGGCGGCCGGGGAAAGGGGCCCTTCCGCAAAGTATACCTGCGGTGTATACCGCACTATGGTTTCCGACCATAGTATTTGTGTTGACCAACAATGTATGAGACACTTATTCCATTTTGTCATTCCATTTGCTTTGAGATTTTCAAAATGCCGATGATTAAAATGTTTGGTCACCGTACACTCGGGGGCGGCGTAAGTGAGCTCGGTAAGATAGCACAAATATCAATCTCTTGTGCATCGGACTTGGTCTCACTTACGGCGTCCCTGAATGTTAATATTTGTGTTGACCAACAATGTATGAGGTATTTATTCCATTTCTCTTGTGCATCGGACTTGTTGGTCTCACTTTCTTCCATTTTTATCATAGTAGGAACTGGATGAAGGACCCCGATGCAAGCGAGCCTGGTGGGTAGAGATGAGGGAGCAAAGGAGAAACCGGATGAAGACTACTTTGTATCTCGAAATTGTGAATTTTGTATGAATTAAAAGTTGTATGCAAAACATTTGACACTTGCCACTATATATGTATCTCGGTCGGGCTCTAAGTAATGTGATGATGATGTCTATGTTATATCTGTGCAATGTACATGATATTTATATTATATCTGAATGTTGCTGTATATAACTTGTATATCTGTATATTGCTGTCTATAAACTGCATGTGTATAGCAGGCAGCACAACATCGTGTATAATACAAGCAAATTCTGTGGCGCACTGAAAACCAATTCTGTGGCGCACGCATTTCTGTGGCGCACCTAAGAACACGTGCGCCACAGAAACCTTAATTCTGTGACGCATGGACCGGTGCGCCACAGAAACCTTATTTTTGTGGCGAAGTTTCTGTGGCGCACCTCCCATGCGCCACAGAATCCATTTTTGGTGCGCCACTGATGAGGCTTTTCCTACTAGTGGGG
>NW_025901095.1:0-15004 GCF_022539505.1 Lolium rigidum | reverse complement strand
AATTACGATCAGACCTGGAGCCACTCAAAAGCACAAAATTCCTGATCCCAAAACATGAATAACTCACGGTATACTCCAGTATAAACTAGAAAGGACTAAGCTAGCTTCCTAAGTTTCCCTGTAACTTCAATTCCTCCATGAATGCCTCCAACGCTAGATAAAATACAGAGAAACTTCAAGTACCCAGCCGATGGATTTATCTAAATCATGGACGGTAAAGTAGCTAACTGAATTATTTTAGTTAAAACTCTGCAAATCTCTATATCTGCAGACTTCCAGGAACAACGTCCTTTTAACCAAAAATACAGAACCGTAGAAGAATCAATCTGAACAGCCCCCACCTTGGCATGTTCTAGAAATTCAATTGTAACAACCGCACAAGTCTAGTACAAGAACAAGAATTCTTAAGCACAGACCTACACTAGCGAGGGAATACAAATTGGCCAGCGGCGACAAGGGCAGCGATACGTACTGCTGAGAACGACGGTGACGATGCCGATCTCCTCACAGCCGAACCTCCACAGCAGGAATAACACAGATCGATGAAGACTCAGCAGCGCGGCCTCGGAACCTTACGCCGGCGGTAACAATCGGACGGCGGCGGCCTTGATTGGGAGGACAAGGATTAAGGCTGGGGTAGGAGGAAATCGAAAGGGCGAGCGCAGACCTAGAACGCTACCAAGAGGCGGCGCCGTACGGCACGGACGTCGAGTCTGATATGGTCTTGGGCCAGCCCAGCCCAAGATTTTTTCGTTTGCAAAGGAGTACTAAAGCAAGGTTGTGATCTACTAAAACAACAACACAAGATAGACTGGGCGGTAACTTTTAACAACACACTAACTTCAGGTCATGGGTTCAAGTACTACCCAGCTCTTTTTCTTTCCTTTTTTGTCTTTCACCACTCTATTATACCCAAAACATTTATTTATGATTAACAAGAATAAAGATGTTAGCATGTAAATGTGGGGTATTACACAATACTCTCTCCATCATGAGGCCAGAAATTATATATGCGATTCCGGTCTTTGTGAATTTCACTCGGAGGATAGAATTTAGAGTAAAATAGAGGCACAATATCCTTCCAGTCAAGAGAATGCCCGTCCTTCAGCAGTTTGTACCAATGCGCCGCTTTACCAGACAGCGACATAGAGAATAGTTTCTTCTTCACTTCATCCATAGAGATACCTGCACACTTGAATAACCCGCATAATTCATGCAAAAACGAGTAAATGATCTCCGGGATGGACAGTTCCATCCCCTTCATAGCGGTTATCCATAACACGTTCAATAATTTTCATAGGTATTTTATACGGAATACTTTCAGCAGGTGGATTTAAAATATCAGAAGCATCATTAGAGTTATCACATATGGGAGATAAAGTATTATCAGAGCAAAATATTTCTTCCAAAACTGAGGAGCAAAAAAGATTAATTTTATATAAACTAGCTTCCCCAAGCTTATACTTTTCCATAGCATTAGCAGTAATTGCATTCATACTAATAACATTGCTACTATCATGCAGATAAGGTTCCATAGGTTTTTAAATTTTCGCATCAAACAATTCATATCTTAACTCAGGAAATAGATTAAAAAGCTCATTGTTGTCCATTATGCCTAACTAGTGTAAACAAGAAACAAAAAGATGCAATTGCAGGATCTAAAGGAAATAGCTTCGAGCACACACACAGCGGCAACAGAAAAGTACTTAGTTACCTGGGACCGGAGTATGAGTGCCTTTTACCTTTCCTCCCCAGCAACGGCGCCAGAAAAGTGCTTGATGTCTACGGGTGCTTCTATTCTTGTAGACAGTGTTGGGCCTCCAAGAGCAGAGGTTTGTAGAACAGCAGCAAGTTTCCCTTAAGTGGATCACCCAAGGTTTATCGAACTCAGGGAGGAAGAGGTCAAAGATATCCCTCTCAAGCAACAATTGAGGGGAAGAATCGGCACACCAGACGGATGTACAAACTCTACCGCGACAGGGGTAGATCTAGATCTAGTGGAGGTGGAGCCCTCTCCGCCTCCCGGGGGTGGTGGTGGGGGCGGGGGCGGCTCGGTGGCGTACGACGCCATAAGTTAGGAGGGCAGGACGGCGTGGCGGCGAAGGGGTGGTGTGTGAGCTCCTCCGGTCTCGGGTGGAGGGGAAAGCTTTGGGTGAGTCAGAGACCGCCAGTCCGACGTGTCTCATTGGGTCAACGGTCAACACAATTCAAAAGCAACGGTCAATTCACAACCACCGCGGCTCCCTAGCCGTCACCGATAACGGTCAAGGCCTCTGACCAGACGGCAACCCTCCCATCCGAGCGTCTGCGAGGGGTTTCAAACTAGAGGGGGGAAATCCGAGGAAAAGTTAAGCGGCTGGGGAAAACTGAGTACAACTAACGAACCAGGGGCACGACAATAGAAAACCCTAAGATTTAATAACCCAAGACTTACTTCAAAGCTTTCATCTCAGGAGTAGTGATAGGCTTAGCAATAAAATGACTATTAGGAGTGGTTGTGTAATCACACAACTTAGCATTTCTTCCCCCATGATTTTCACAAGATAGTTACTACTACTTTTTATGTGTTTTCATTTTTTTAAGAAAAGGAACTAACAAGCAAAAAACTGAAAACAAGCAAACAAAGACTAAAAACAAGACAAATAAATATGATGCAAAATCTCAAAGAGATAAGAGAGCTCACTGTGGTGTTACATCCCCAAGCTTTGGTGAGACGTGGTTGTAAGAAGATTCTTGTAGAAAATACCTCTTACGCAGCAACCACTATGATGTAACTCTTTTTGGTTCCCCGGCAACGGAGCCGGAAAATGTCTTCATGACGTTGGGACTCCAAGTGCAGAGTGTTGCTTCAACAAAGTATTTTCCCCACAAGGGTGACTCGAGGGTTATACGAACTCTCGGGGAACTAAGAAAAGAGTATTTTCTTCTCACTTCTTCTAGCAATCATGCAAAGTAAAATAAAGCCTTTTGTCCCCAACTCTAGCGTGTGGTTGTCAAGCACAAGGTTTCGTGTAAGTAAATAAAACACAAGTAAAAATAAAGCGAGTAAAACTAGATAAAATATAGTAACTAAGTAAAAACTATAAAGGGGTTGATTGTTTTTGGTGTTTTGGATGCAAATAAGAAAAGTGAATATTTTTGTATTTTCGGATTAAAATAGTGCAACAAATAGAAAACAAGATAAAAGCAATATAAAGGTGTTTCTTATATTAAAAAGCGGACCGGGTTTTATGGGTTCAATTGCCAATTCTCTTTTTTAAGTTGTAGTGGACATATATTTATTCATCGATGAGATATGAGGATGCAAAACAATAATATGAGTAAGATACGCATTCATATGGACATCACGTCCTAACATAGAGATGATGCAACACATCTCTCTTATACTCCTCAAGAAAGCGAAAACTTCATGCAATCTTGTATTAAGAATTAACAGAGTATAACCATAAGTACTTTGATATGACGTTTGAATATCAAATATGCTACCTTGACCAAACAAGATCATCACTTCTGTCAAGTGACGAACATAGCACATGCATTCACTTTATCCCTAGTGAGGTAGCAAAAGAAAAGGCAAAGACATAATAGATCATGAATTTGTTGTTACTATTCAATCACTAAAACCATGCTAATACATCTAATACACACATCACCCCACACACTCTATTGCGTAGATGTTGGATCAGAACAAATACTTAAGACCGGGGTACATAATATGCATCTATTAATACATCTTACACATAATACGATCAGATCTCATAGCATAATATTATAGAATAAGGATCCACCACATAGGTATTACAAATATGGCCATAATCATGTGAAGCAACTCATTTGGCACTAAGAACTATGAAGAACATGAGAGAAATAGATCAAGCTACTTCCACAAACCTGTAGTCCAGAGGTGGACTACTCTCCCTTGATCATGGTGATGATGATGAAGACATTGGAGAAGATGGAGATCCCTCCGGTGGTGATCCCGACGGAGTTTCCCCCTCCAATCTTCTCTGTTTCAGCCTCTGTTTTCATGTTTCTGTCTTTCTACGGTGCTCTCCTCCCGAGAATTCTTCGGGGCCATATATATAGTGATTTTTAGGTCAAAATACATCGGTGGGCGAAAAGATCACTCGATTTGGATGATCGATGGCCGAACGAGTGCATGTGGCGCGTCCTACATGTTTGGGCGCACCACCTGGTCTCTTTTGGGCCTCAGGCCCATCCAGGTGTGCTTCCATGTTCCAGGGTGCTTCTCCCAATGAAAAAATGACGCTCCAAAAATCACAGGTCGATCAATTTGACTCCGTATAGGTCTCTGGAAATGAAAAATACACAAAACGGGAAATTCCTGTTCTGCAGAGTTATAAACCAAATAAAAGAGATCATTGATAAATCCCCATAAATCAATTTAAAACATGGTATTATCATCATATATGTTGCAAATATGTGGGAATTCAATATGATAAAGTACAAAGTTCATGTATGCAGTTTACATGCATCAACACCGCAGCTAGCGCGCCCATGATGTAGATGTGTTATAAAAACTTGTGAAAAAGGTTATAGGGTGTGCCCTCCTAACCCCGTACCATATTATCCATCGCCAAGTATCGTTGAAACCAACACCAACCAAGGAGGATCCACCACCATTCTCTACTAAATACCACCACATGCATAGCAGCCTTTGGTAGAAAGGAGAGGGGAACTAAGTGGCTTGACCTCCCCATGGACAATCAGAGGCAGTGAGGAGAAGATTTTGGTGTGATAGCTAGGGTGTTGCCCTAGGTGCCTACCATGGGAGTGACACGATGGCACATAGGAGTGGATACCCATGTGTGTTGCCACTTGTGAGAGCTTGAAAGGTCACAAAGACATGCCATTTACACCTAAATCATCAATTATATAGTTTTGAGAGGTTAGAGGGAAATAATCGGTGTTAACACTATGATTTGCAATCAAAGAAAAGACTTAATATATTTAAATACCATGTTTGCTAGAAAAAAGGTACCCTCCATAGGTGGGCATTTTTTAAGTGCCTCCTGGCTCGACAAGGGACGTGTTGTCGGGAATCCTCTCTTCCGCTGGTGCATTTGTGGAGCCAGAAGCGGAGCAAGAACGATGCTAACCGATGAAGCGTTGTGGGATGGAGGGGTGCTGTCAATCACTTTTATGCAAGCGCCAAGTGATATGTAGGCTCGGATGTGTGTACATGGGAAGTGAACAAGCATGCAGTATGAACGAGAGTCACTTATTCGCTCTAGTGGGCTAGACGGTGTTCTAAATTTTCCGTCGGTGTTGACCCTATGGGCTAGAAATATGCTACATATTCTGTTGGGCTAGTATGTTGGACAGGTGCTACAACCTAGGTAGCACTGGCCGCAACTCCGCCCATGCATGGGTATATCCTCATGCGCCTCTTGTAGGGCTCTGAGACAGTCCCCTATGGGGCATGGGTGGGTTTGCCTGTTTATCTCTTTTTCTAAGATTTTAGTGCAAAAAGTTAAACTAAGCGTCCGAATCACGATCTGTTTTCATTGTCGTATTAGTCGTATCGAGCTCTACAAAATTATATCTTATGTTTATATGTTCCAATGCATTTAATTTTTTCCTACATTGAGTGCATAGTTTACACCACAGTACCTTTTCCTTGCACTGTGTTTGAATGTGTTGCCATAGGTGGATGTTATGTGATGCCTTGTGGTGTGCTGCCCTAAGTGCATGTTGGGCGCGTTTGGCCTCGCCTTGTCTCGCATCGGTCTAGCAATTTTTTGCTCGTTTGGTTGCCTGGCCTCGCCCACGTTGTTGCACGAACCGGATATTAAAGCACTCTCGGGCCAGGCTTGGAGGAACGCTCATATCAAGCGTATCCAGTGGTGCAGTCACGTTCTCTTCACTGGGGCGCTCGATGGATGCAACCTTGTTAGGTGAGGGAGCTTCCGCTCACTCTCCCTTACACTACTCCACACACTCTCTTCAAATCAACACAATCATACTCTGAATCAAAAGAAACTGTACATTAAAAATATGTGTGTCAATGATATGAATCAATTCCGATAATCAGTTTGAGTTTCGTCACTCGTAAATCGTCTATTTCGTGTATGAAATTTTGAACGAATTTTGCCAACTTCTTTGCACACTCTCAACGTTTGAAATTTCCTTTGAGGAGTAGGTCACCTCACCATTCCGCATGACTTCGTGTTGAAAGGTTTTTATTTCGGTGGACATAGATGCATAGATAAATGACTGCTAGTATATTGTGTATGTGTGAGTATGTTTTGGAATACTTTTGCTTAACTTCTCACTTGCCATCTTCATGGATGGCGACGTGGTGCTGATAGGTGAGAAGTGAGAGGTGATTATCCATGGTGGTGGCGGCATGGTGATGTTCGCCTTCGTGGTCGGCGACGTGGTGATGCTTGTGGCCGGTGTGACCGGTGGTGTCAGGGTGGTATTTAGCTTCGTGATCGACATGGTGATGCTTGTGACGGGCATGAATGGCGGTGTCATGTGTTCGTCTTCGTGGTCAGCGACGTGGTGATGTTTGTGACTGGCGGTGTCATGGTAGTGTTCGTCTTCGTGGTCGGTGACGTGGTGATGCTTGTGACCGGCGTGCCCGGCGTTGTCATGGTGGTGTTCGTCTTCGTGGTCGGCGACGTGGTGATGCTTGTGACCGGCGTGACCGGCGGTGTCATGGTGGTGTTCGTCTTCGTAGTCGACGACATGGTGATGCTTGTGACGGGCATGAACGGCGGTATCATGGTGGTGTTCGTCTTCGTGGTCGGAGGCGTGGTGATGCTTGTGACCGACGGTGTCATGGTGGTCTTCGTCTTCGTGGTCGGCGACGTGGTGATGCTTGTGACCAGCGGTGTCATGGTGGTCTTCGTCTTCGTGGTCGGCAACGTGGTGATGCTTGTGACAGGCGTTACTGGTGGTGCCATGGTGGTTGGTTGTTTCGTAGTCGGCAACGTGCTCATGCTTGTGATGGGTGAGGTCAGGTCACCATGTTGTCATATAGGTGATGCTAGAAAAAGCATGTGAGGAAACAAACAATTGGGACTCGCTTCCTTATCCGGTGCAAAAATAAGCGGCCTAGGCGACCAAAAACATGGTTTTTCTGACTCATGGCTCATCTCGAACGCGTGCTTTTTTCCCACTAGGGCGGCGGTGTAAAATATTGGCCCAGGCTACCAAAGGGAGCCGTTATGTTTTGGCATGTGTTCCCTGTACCGCATGTTAGGGCATCTCCAATGTGGCGACCCATCCCGCGCTCGCGCGTCCGGATGGGTCGAACCGGACAAAAATCCAGCCCAGCGTGCCAATCCATCCCAAAAACGAATGGCCGCGACGTCCGGGCTGACCCAAAGCCGGCCAAAATCTGGGCCGCGTTTGCGTGGCCGCTCGCATCCGTCCCTTATCCGCCCCTAGCCGCGTGTCATAGGGAGATAGCTTTTTTTTTCATTAAAATTAGACAATACATTTTTTCTTAAATCTACCTACTACTAGTCTAGCTACGTACGGGGCCGGCGGCCTCGCCGGTGACTCGCCGCCAACTCGCCGACGGGGCCGTGGATTTCACTCGATGCGAGCGGCCTGTACGCGTGAGGATTCCACTCCAGCTTACCAGCTGGGTGGCTCGGTGGTGGCCCTCTTGCGGCCTTCCTCCGCGGCCGCCCTCCTCCTTTCCGTCCTTGCAGCTTGGGCGCGCTCGCGCTCCGCCTCATGCGGCGTCACCATCCGCTTCCCGCACAACTCGAGCTCCTGCGCGGCGGCGCGTTCCACAGTGGTCCGTGCCTCCAGGCGGACGCGGCCGGCGGCCTGGGCCTCGTGGTTATCCTCCCGACGACGCATGCGCTCTTGGCAGACGCGCTCCACCGACGCAGCAGCCTCCCGGGCGCGCCGCTCGGGCGAGGGCAGCTGGATGAGGTGGCGGGCTGCTTACAGAGCGAGGAGCTGGTTCTTCTGGCCGAGGAGGTCGCCTAAACGGCGGTGGCTGGCCCGGTAGGTGGCCTCATGCTCCTTCGTCACGCGCGTGACGCTCCTCGATGGCGACGTTGATGTTTGCCATTGCGAGGTCGTGGAAGTAGTCCTCCGCGTCGACGGGCTTCTCCTCCGCGGCGGGCTCCGCCTCCTCCTCCGGGGCCTCGTACCAGCCGTATGCGGCGTCATGCCAACCGTCCGCGGCCGCCTCCACCAGCTCTGCATCCTCTTCCTTCTTCGTCGCCCCCTGGGCCGCGACGCAGATCACCTCGTCATCGGCGACCCAACGCGCGTCCTGCTGCTCCTCCTCCTCCATCCACGGGAACCTATCCTGGGCGGCGACGGAGAACTTGGCCCACGTGGTCTGCAGGGTGCGCGGCATGGCGATGGAGGTGGAGAGGGCGCCGGAGAAGGTAGAGGGGGAGAGGACGGCGGAGCGGGTGTGAGGTCTGCGAGGCCGGCGCCGTCTTTTATAGCCGGCGGCCTTGGCGGGGAAACTTGGGCGCGAGAGGTCTGCCATGGCCCAGCGCTGCCCAGGGAAGACTAACCACGTGGCTTTTTGGGTCGCCGCGTTGGACGCAGT
This sequence comes from Lolium rigidum, assembly GCF_022539505.1. NCBI lineage: Eukaryota > Viridiplantae > Streptophyta > Magnoliopsida > Poales > Poaceae > Lolium > Lolium rigidum. Next base: position 6,450 of record NW_025901095.1, on the reverse strand, counting down.
GTGCGACCCCAACGGACACGCGGACGCGGGCCGCTGTTCGGTGTTCGCGCGGGCATCCAAACGACCCAAAATTGACGATCCAGCACGTCCGTTTGAGTCGCAGCGTTGGAGATGCTCTTATGCAGTGTGTTTGGAACTTTGGATGTTATGCACTGTGTTTAGCATGCCTTCCGCTGCACTCTGATTTGATATCCTGTCATGAGCGCCCGTTTTCCAGTGCCTTTCGATGTACTGCGTTAGATGTGCTGCCATGAGTGCATGTTTTATCCTGCCTCTTGCTGCACTACGTTTTCCATGCTCCTCCCGTGTAGTACATTTGATCGTGTTTGGATGACCATGAGTCCATGACCTTCCATTTCCCTGCTCTTGCGTTTGCACTGCATTTGGCTGATGCACATTTTTATTATGATGCTTGCTCCAGTCCCTTCCTCCTAAACTTAGTTTGGTTCTTGGGTAATTAGCTAATTTATTAAGTACTTAACTGTGAACCCTCCTAAATCCATATCCAAACCCACTATACTAACGTACGGGTATACATATACCGTTTAGAAGACAGTTTGTCGGTAGCGCAAAATAGTCTGTTCCACGAAGAAACGCCCAAATACTCGCAGGTTTGTTTGGCCAAGAGGACGCCAGACGGTCCAGCATGTGTCCAGCAAGATTGCTAAAAGGGAGCCAGATAGTTCGGCTAGTTAAGACACATCACACCACTGCACCGCCGCCGAGGCCTTGCTGAGGCTCGTGGATATTCGTACAAATAAGTTGAGCCATCCGAGTCTGTACAAGACTGCATGCCTACGTATACCCGGTTAGTTTCTAAAAAAAAACCATCATGCCTTTCATTATGAAGGGGTATCAACCGTTTTTGTGTCCGAGTTTGTCTAACTTTGAAATAAGGGGATTGCACCGGAGCAAACGTCTTTTTTTTTACTACGTGCACTATGCACCGCATTTTGTATAATAAATTGCCTAACAACAAGGTGATTCTCAAAAAGAGGAAATCTGGAAATAAAACCCACTAGAAATCTGAGGAAGACAAAGTACCTCTGTGCTCGCCAAGTGGCGAATGACCGCCCGTGATGGAGAAGGCGCCATTGTTAGTCGTGTCCTTGAAGTAATTATATTTCAGTTTACCTGTGAGAGTATAATAAAAACACAAGATGGTTAAGACTGAAACAACCTTGATGACAAAGCTCTTCTCCAATCTCAGCAGCTAAAGGGACGGCACTGCTAGTCTAATGGAACAAGTCCTTTTCTGGTGTACCCATAAATAAACTTGCATTTCTGTCGTGAGCAAAAATGACGACCCTCTCCATTTTTAAAGTCGTGCTAACCTCATCGATCGAAAAAGGTGAGTTTTGTCAAGTTGTCAGCTCCCACGTTACCATATTTTAATTTCTCCTGTTGATTGAGCATTAAGACTAGTGCACTCACTGTGGGAGTACTAATAACTAATTCCTTTTTTTATAGACTCAGAGATGGCTCCAAAGAGGTCCATCCTAATGGCCCTTGTTTTATAAGCAGCGCAGATGCTTTCTTTATCGCTGTCAAGGTGCGATCCCTTGTCGAGCCCCGTAGACTACTCGCCCAAAACAAGACAAAAGACCACTTTTTGTGCAGCACAAACGTCAAGAGAGGCATCTTCTCGCATCTATTGGTGCAGATTCGATTCAGATTTGTCCTGTGCTGGGAGCCGCCATGAATTCGGAGGAGATGGAGATATTCCAGTCGCGTGCTCTGGGTGCTTATCCTCTCTGAGGAACAATTCAAATGCAGTTTATGATGTCAAGTCCTGATACAGAAAAGATTATCTGAAAGGTACGTTTGGTTCTTTTTTGTATATTCCTCTCTTCTCCTTTGGTGCATGCATCTGAAATTTGCTTGCTGCTTTTTTTTTTTTTGAATGACGCTTGCTGCTTTATTTGTTTGGGAAGTGTAACAATATCTGCCCAAATCGACTGGAGCTTGGGCTTTCTCCCCTTTGATGGTCTCCGTCAGAATCTGAGATGCGTCCTCCTTCGATGGGTCGCCAAAGAGCAACTTTAGTTGCTCTCATCCTTTCTGCATGAAAGAATATGATTTGTCTCATAATTGATGATTGATACGTTCGGTTTTACAAAGAATATATAGGGGCCAATGTGGCTAACCCTAACTTGAGACACAAGCAAAACTAAACCGACTTATAATCTAACATCCCCCGCAGTATCAACGTGGGGTTCAACAACGTTGAGACTGAAACGAATATCAACAAAAGTTGTAGTCGGTAGTCCTTTGGTGAAGTTGTCCGCGAACTGAGTGGAGGAGGGGACATGTAGAACTCGAACTTGTCTCAGAGCCACCTTTTCCCGCACAAAGTGGATGTCAATCTCTATATGCTTGGTGCGCCGATGCTGCACAGGATTGCCTGCCATGTAAACTGCGGAAATATTGTCACAATAAACAATGATCGCCTGATGAATGAGCCTGTGAAGCTCCGATAACAACTGACGCAGCCATACCGTCTCAGTGACAGCATGGGCAACTGCACGGTACTCTGCTTCTGCTGACGAACGCGAAACTGTGACCTGCCGTTTCGAGGACCAAGTTGTTACCAAGAAAAACACAGTATCCAGACGTGGACCTACGAGTGTCCGGACAACCAGCCCAGTCTGCATCAGAATATGCTGTCAAAGTGGTAGGAGAGGAAGAGTTTATGTGGAGACCATGATCGAGTGTACCTTTGAGATATCGCAAAATGCGTTTGACATGATTAAAGTGGGGAATGCGGGGATCGTGCATGAACAAGCAGGCTTGTTGGACGGCAAAGGAAATTTCAGGACGAGTGATAGTGAGATATTGAAGTGCACCAGTTAGACTACGGTAAAGTGAAGGATCAGAAAAAGGATCACCCGTGGAAGAAAATTTAAAAGTAGTGTCTACTGGAGTGCGAGAGGGCTGACAGTCGAGCATACCGGCACGTGTGAGGAGATCAAGAACATACTGACGCTGAGAGAGAAAGAGGCCATGAGAATCTCTAGTGACAGCAATACCCAAAAAATGATGAAGAAGACCTAGGTCAGTCATAGAAAATTCGGTGCTAAGAAGAGAGATGATATGATCAAGGAAAGCTTTGTAGAGGCAGTGAGAACAATGTCGTCTACATATAGAAGCAAGTAGGCGGTATGAGTGTCAGTATGAAAGACAAAGAGAGAAGAATCGGAATGAGATGGAGAAAAGCCTATAGTTTGAATAAAAGTGGAGAAACGCTGAAACCAGGCACGGGGAGCTTGTTTAAGACCATACAAGGATTTCTTTAAGAGACAGACATGAGAGGGATAGGTGGAATCTTCGAAACCTGAGGGTTGTTGACAGTAGACGGTTTCATTCAGATGGCCATTTAGAAAAGCGTTTTTGACATCGAGTTGATGAACAAGCCAGGATGAAGAGATGGCGATGCTAAGAACGGTTCAAATTGTGCTTGGTTTGACAACGGGGGAGAAGGTTTCATCGTAGTCAATGCCGTGTTGTTGTGAAAAACCACGACAGACCCAACGTGCTTTATAGCGAGAGAGAGAGCCGTCAGAATGAAATTTTTGGCGAAAAACCCACTTGCCAGAATCAATGTTTGCACCTGTGGGAGGAGGAACTAGTTGCCATGTGTCATTTTGAAGAAGAGCATTGAACTCATCGAGCATGGCTGTTTTCCAATTGGGATCTAAGAGGGCAGATTTGTAGGTTTTAGGAATTGGGGAGATAGAGATGGTGGCAGAGAGGTTAAGACGTGTTTGAGGGAGACGGAAGCCTGATTTGGCACGTGTACGCATGCCGTGGGCGTTTTGGGGTTGAGTTGTAGGAACGGCGTGAGGCGGAGGGGTGTGTGTTTGTGGTATATCAGAGGATGAAGGAGTAGAGTTGCCCGGAGCAGCGGAGGAGGCGAACGTAGGAGGAGAGGGTGGGTATGGCGGTGAAGGAGGGGGGTGGAGTTGCCTGATGGAGCAGGGGTTGTGGGAGAGGGGGTTGCCGGGGTAGGGTTTGGAAGAGATGTGAGGTGAAGCGGTGTTAAAGTGGTACGATGAGATGGTGGTTTTGGTGTGGGAGAAGTAGGTTGTGTACGAGTAGCATAGGGAAAAACGTGTTCTACAAAGGTGACATGGCGAGAGATGTGGATTTGTCCCGAAAGCATATCTAGACATCGATAGCCTTTGTGTTCATCGGAGTAACCGAGGAAAACGCAGGCCATAGAGGGAGGAGCTAATGTGTGGAGAAGTGGCGTAGGAATTGGGAAAGCAAAGGCAGCCAAAGACTCAAAGTTCAGAGTAGTTTGGGTGAGAGAGAAAAAGGGAGAAGAATGGTGTAGTATTTGGGTTGGCTTTAGAGGGACGTATGTTTAAAAGATAGGTGGTTGTTCGAAGTGCTTCAGCCCAAAATTGTGGTGGTAGGGAGGAGTGTATTAGAAGAGTGCGGATAATGTCATTGATAGTACGAAGGGACCGTTCAGCTTTGCCATTTTGGGGAGATGTATATGGACACGAAAAACGCAGAAGAATGCCGTGATTTAGAAAGAATTCTCTATTGCTAAAGTTATTAAATTCACGGCCGTTGTCACATTGAATGAAACGGATGGGGAGGAAAAAGTGTGTGGTTACATAGCGTTGAAATTTTAGAAAAAGTGTGTGAACATCAGATTTGTTTCGGAGAGGAAAGGTCCATGTATAATGGGTGAAGTCATCTAAAATAATGAGATAATACTTAAAACCTGAAATACTTTTATGTGGAGATGTCCAAATATGTCAACACCCGGATTTTTAATTCCAGATGCCTATTATGTCATACATCGCAATCCCAGGAATATTGTTTTTGCGAGACATAATAGATTGATATCACAGAACATCATTCATTACAAACCATAATTGTCTTACATCAAAGGATCACATGATCCAGTCTTACAATAACAGTTGATCTAATGATCAATTACAAAGCAAACATCGGAAGAAACGTAGTAGCGGTCCATCTGTTCCACAGGCAACGCTTGACGTCAGGAGTAGTCCTAGTTATCATAGACGTCCTGCTGTCCATCTTCACGGTACTAGTGCTCCTCTTTATAGTCTGGCCATTTGAATAGCCAGGGACACAGCCGTGAGTACTTTAAGTACTCGCAAACTAATACTAATGTAAGTACTATCATTTTAAAAAGGGAGTGCTAAGCTCTAGTTTATTTTGCATAAAGCCAATTTTAGTTCACAAGTATTTGATAAAATACTCTTCCGGTGCTAACTAACTCAAGTGGGAACCTTAGTGTCATCCCCCAACTCAGTTGTGATTCAAGTCAATTCATCATTCACTTCATCAACATTTTCAAGAAATATCTGACACCGGAAACAGTATGGCCTTTCCAACCGTCTGTAACCGTGGACACGGCTATTCGAATAGGTTTACACTCTGCAGAGGTTGCACACTTGTGCCAAAACATTTGATTACATCCGTCAGGGATAACCCTGAATCATCGTAACTCGGTACACGGATCATCAACCATAACCTTTCACTTACATACCCTAGTATAGGTACCTCTCCCCATGAGCTTGGCCTCCCAGTGAAGACAAACCGTCGGCTCAGGAACTGCACGAGGCTTGGGCCGTACATTCACCTCATTTCACATCATTTCACATTCTACGGAGGCAGCCTCGGCATAACCCCTATGATGCTTGTTCGGAGGGAACCCATACTAAGATGTATAAACTTCCAGATTAAGCCCTACCCATAATCGGGTATTGTGGGGGTACTCAAAAATTGGAAAGGTATCGCATCCAAACCCAACATCGATTTTTATCAAAATTCACCATCTCCTTCAAGTCATATTCACCTTCAAGATCTTTCAATAGAATTACTCATCATTCCAAGGTTTTCAAATTCATTTCAAATCACAAGTTCCCATCTAGAGTAGTCAATTTTATTTGTTAGCACTAGCACTAAGCATGAGGGGTGCTATCTTGGTTATCCATCTTTGAGGCTAACTTTACTACTCTTGTAACACTCTACTTAGACCAAAGTTAACTATAAAAGTAAATCTTTGATAAACAAAGTACAAGCTTGTAAGGTAAAAACTTGGGATGGGATCATTGCAAGTAAGGTAAAAGTAAATGGTGCCTTGATCCAATAGAGCTTTGCACTTGCAAGAATATTAGCTTGCAAGAGTAGAGCTTGCATTGGTGTTAGCTTGCCTTGGTTGGGGTAGGGTTGAGGAGGTTGGCAAGGTGAGAGAGAGAGGGGATAGGGTGGCATAGGGTGTGCATGTCCAAGGTGTCAAGGAGGGGGCAAGATGTTGGAGGGGACCAAGGGGATGGCATGTCCAGGGTGTTGATGCGTGTAGTTGACACGTCCGTTGGGAACCCCAAGAGGAAGGTGTGTTGCGCACAGCGGCAAGTTTCCCTCAGTAAGAAACCAAGGTTTAATCGAACCAGTAGGAGTCAAGAA
>NW_025901094.1:0-12803 GCF_022539505.1 Lolium rigidum | reverse complement strand
TACATGAGCGCGTCACATGATCTTTGTTCGCTCTCTAGGTATTTCCTTTTGGGTTCGCTCTCCAGGTATTTCCTTCTGGTTCTAAAAAATATTTCCTTCTAACTTGTTCTAAGATTTAGTAAAATTTAGATGTACTAGGACAAAACCCGTGCATTGCTACGGTATCACGCCGATCTAAATTATTATTCTTTCATATGTTATATATGTATGGTGATCAAATTCAAAACAAAATGGACCATCTTATTAGCATGTCTATTATATCGTGTATTAGTGAAAATCATATAACATCATTTCAAACATATTAGCGTGCTCCGCGCGTCGATCGAATCCAAATAGCATGTAGCCATTTGTTATACGATGTATTGTAATAATCCAAATAGCATGTTGCAAATTACTCTACACCCACCCATGATCCCCACGCCATCAACAACGTCCACCTCTTAACCTGACATGCGGCGCCAGGATGCTCTCTCTCCCTCTGTCGGCTCGCCCCTCTCGCTGCTCCTCCTCTCCACTTGTATCCTCCTAGGGGCGGCCATGAAATTTCAGGGGGGGCAAGGAAAAATTTGAATGCCCTAAATATAGTTATTAAATAATTATTAATATTTTTTAGCATAACTAAAATGTCACCAAGTAATATTTTAAGTGGGTTCAAACATGTTATGTATAAGCTATAATTTATGGATCTTAGTCTAAATTATTGATAAATATGTGTCTTTGTGATATTTATTATTTAACTCATATGTCTTTTAGCTGCCAATGGCATTGCTATTTGACACGATCGCGCGAGAAGTCGTCGACATATTTTGTGATGACACATGTGAACTGCGAGAAGTACATTATAATTGTGGTAATATCATGTTTGAAACCGCCGTGTTTTCTTCTTCTCTTGGCCGCAAGAAGATCGGTGAATGGTAGTCGTGACTCTTCAGCTCTTGTCAAGGAACAGTCGTAGGCTGGAGAATTAAACTCATATCTAGCCGTGGCCTTTTGCAGTTATGTGTTTGCCAAGAAAAATTTAGCTTTGCCGTTGGCCGGAGGACTGCTGCCGGGAGAGGCAGCTATTCATGAAGGTAGGTTCGCCGTTCACACATTGAACAGTAAAATGCAAAGATTGCAGGTGTAGTCGTGCAGATGTAGTGATTCGGTTGGAAAAAAGAAAAGGTAAGCCACAGGAAAAAGTCCACCTCCCGCAGCCGGGCCTCCCAAGTGCCCAAGTCGGCCCTTCCTAGCGCTAGGGCAAGTGACGGCAAGCGACGGGATTTTTTCCTCTCAGCGCCGCCAGGTCGAGGCTCCCTCATCTTGCTCTCTTCCCACTGCTCCGCTTCTCCTCCCGACCGTCGCGATCTTCTCTCGGAGCGCAGAGGCCTGCGGTCCAGGCTCGGCTCCCTCATCTTGCTCTCTTCCCACTGCTCCGCTTCTCCTCACGACCGTCGCGATCTTCTCTCGGAGCGCAGAGGCCTGCGGTCCAGGCTCGGCTCTCTATTCCCATCTGAGATTTGGAAGGCAGCGCATTATTCTTTGTCTCTCTACCCGCAGAGACCGGCGCGGCCTACCGGCCGTTCGTCATGGTGGCTCTGCAATATTCCCACTGGGAGATCTAGGCTCCCGATTGCCAGCTAATTCCTTTCTTATGATTGCTGCTGTTTTTTTGCTTTCTTAGGCGGCTTGGTGATTCCAGAAATTTTAGGTATATAAACCGGCGTGGTAAGGTACAATTGAGCGAGGTGGGACTATCGAACACCCGTAATCCAACCGTATCAAGAGGAGGCACTTCGCGATTCGCGTGAACGAAATTGCATATTTCTTCGCTGATTCTAGACTTGCGCCTTGCGGCCCATTGGATTGACCCCGCTTCACTCGGATGAAACAACGAATGGGCCGAGGTCTTCCTCTTTCCGCAATTGGGATAAATAGAAAAGTCTAATCGTTTTTCTTTTGTCTTATCGGTGGCATCTGCGCGCGGGGCAACCGCCGCGCCGAGTGGCCCGGGACCGAGCGGGAGGCGTAACAGAAAACGTTATAAACTGAACCGGTATCAAGTGGCAGTGCAGTATTATGCGATTTGGTGGGAGGGCAAAACGGTCCAGAAAAAAGTTGGACGAAAATTTTGGCAGAAACCTTAGCTCCTTTATTATTAGGTAGGTATAGATCTACACACTAAGCAATATATAGAAACATTCAATTTTTGGTAAATCTCTGACAAGTTCCATGAGATGGTGGGAGTAGTAAATCTCCGTGATTCTCTCCCGTGCATGCACCGGTTTCTTCTCCATCTCGACGCATGTGTCCTGAAGCCTTAACTCCGCTGACTCGCAAATCCATCAATTCGCTTCGCCGCCTCTCCCAGCGTCCCCGTCCAACTGGAAGAACAACAGTCTCATTCCTGTCGTACGTGGAGCTACGGTAGAATTAGGGGTATCACGGATTACTAATGTGGCGGTGGCAGCGGTATCTCACCGGCGATGAAGTCTACTCCAGTTAGCTCCACCTCGATGATGTTCTTCTGGACAACGTCGACGAGCCGATGACAGGAGGTTCTGGATACGGGCATATCGGTGACGTGGTCGTGCCGTCTACACATCTATATGTTAAGGGAGCAGTGGAGGTAATATGAATTTGTAGTCTTCATGAAATACTCAATTGACGCAAATTTTGGCTCCAAGCATCACTTTTAAGGTTGTTCCTTTTGTAGGTTGTGATTCAGTTTCTATGTGAAATAAAAAGAAAAAAGGTCTAAAAAAGGAAATAAGCAATCTTTCGTTCCTAAAAACATGATGATATGATTTTGTTTGTTCCCGTAGCGGAGCACGGGTATTTAGCTAGTATACAATATAGTTGCAACAATGCTACAGTTACGGGCTGAAACCTACGCACTCAAAGTTACAGGATTAGGTGGAATCAACCGGTTGGTGCAAAGATTAAGGAGAAGGTGGTCCAGGTTTCTCTCTTTCCTCTAAATCAAGCCACGTATATCCCGTAACTCAATCTCGTAAGTTTTACCCGTAAGTCTAGCATTTTTTATATAGTTAATTAATTGGCCGATCTATGTACGCTACTAGATGTCAACCTGCTTTGTGTATAAACAAGCATGCACGTATCAGGTATGGCTACAATATTCTGTTACATGCTTTTTGTTAACTTTTTTTACATAAAAGAAACATACTACCTCCATCCCGGTTCATAGGGCTTGCGCGTATTTCTAGGTCGTAAATTTTATCAACATAATACAAAATATACATTATAAAATATATATCATTAGAAAGCTTAGATGTTCTACTTTCTAATGATATAATTTCTATATTATTTAATTGATATTATGTTGGTCAAATAGGTAACCTAGGGATACGTGCAAGTCCTGTGAACTGGGACGGAGGGAGTACTTCTAATTTTGTGTTTATATTCGCTCATTTATTCGTTTTTAATCTGAGTCAGTACCAAATCTGTTCTGTACCCCAATATATCGCAGCCAATCATTATTCGCCCTAATCCCAATCCGCTACAAAAATGTGTTAAACAACATATATGGAAATAGCAATATCTGATTCAATCCGTTTCCTATCCCTGCTCCCCGGTCGCGGGAAGGATCATGGCTCGGCAGGAGCAACACAATGCTCTAGCGCGGACAACTGAATGTAACAAAAAAAAACACTTCCCGGCTGCAAAAAAATAACCCACTTTTGCTACAATGTAGCAAAAAACGGTTCAATCACGAAAATCAAATAAAAGGCTGAGCTCATCGGAGACCTCGTCGGAGACCTCGCCGGAGAGCTCGTAGCAAAAAGAATATGCTATTGTAGCAGAAAAATGATAATGTAGCAACTGCATGTAGCAAAAAATCTGAGCTCGCCGGAGTCTCGCCGGAAACCCCCGTAGCAAACATATGGTACAATTGTAGCAAAAACACAGAAAAGTTGTATCAAAAAATTATGAGAATGTAGCAAAAACACAGAATATGTATAGCACAAAAATGATATTGTATCAAAAATGCATAACGCCGGTAGCAAACTAGTAGCTTCGCCCTGCAGATACAGTGAAGGAGACCTCGCCTGCAGCAACGTGATACGTCTCCAACGTATCGATAATTTCTTGTGTTCCATGCCACATTATTGATGTTATCTACATGTTATATGCACACTTTATGTCATATTCGTGCATTTTCTGGAACTAACCTATTAACAAGATGCCGAAGTGCCGGTTCCTGTTTCTGCTGTTTTTGGTTTCGAAATCCTAGTAACGAAATATTCTCGGAATCGGACGAAATCAACGCCAAAGTTCCTATTTTCATCGGAAGCATCCGGAACACCCGGGAAGGACCGGAGGGGGCCACGGGGCCACCAAACCCTAGGGCTGGCGCGGCCGGAGGGGGGCCGCGCCGCCCTATGGTGTGGCCCCCCTGTCGGCCCTCTGCGCCGCCTCTTCGCCTATAAGAAGCCCCTGGATCAGAAAACCCGATACGAATTGACGAAACCCACGAAACCTGCCGAGCCGCCGCCATCGCGAAGCCAAGATGCGGGGGACAGGATCTCTGTTCCGGCACCTGCCGGAGCGGGGAAGTGCCCCGGAAGGCTTCTCCATCGACACCGCTGCCATCTCCACCGCCATCTTCATCACCGCTGCTGCTCCCATGAGGAGGAGTAGTTCTCCATCGAGGCTCGGGGCTGTACCGGTAGCTATGTGGTTCATCTCTCTCCTATGTGTTTCAATACAATAATCTCATGAGCTGCCTTACATGATTGAGATTCATATGATGATGCTTGTAATCTAGATGTCATTATGCTAGTCAAGTGGGTTTTACTTATGTGATCTCCGGAGACTCCTCGTCCCACGTGTGTAAAGGTGACGAGTGTGTGCACCGTGTGGGTCTCTTAGGCTAGATTTCACAGAATACTTACTCAATGTTGAATGGCATAGTGAGGTGCTTATTTATATCTCTTTATGATTGCAGCATGTTGTATCACAATTCATCTATGTGCTACTCTAGTGATGTTATTAAAGTAGTTTTATTCCTCCTGCATGTGTGCAAAGGTGACAGTGCGTGCACCGTGTTAGTACTTGGTTTATGCTATGATCATGATCTCTTGTAGATTATGGAGTTAACTATTGCTATGATAATATTGATGTGATCTATTCCTCCTACATATGCATGAAGGTGACGAGTGTGCATGCTATGCTAGTACTTGGTTTAGTCGCGTCGATCTATCTTACACTTAAGGTTACTTAAACATGAGCATTATTGTGGAGCTTGTTAACTCCGGCATTGAGGGTTCGTGTAATCCTACGCAATGTGTTCATCATCCAACAAAAGTGTAGAGTATGCATTTATCTGTTCTGTTATGTGATCGATGTTGAGAGTGTCCACTAGTGAAAGTCTATTCCCTAGGCCTTGTTCCTAAATACTGCTGAGTTACTACTGCTTGTTTCTATCGTTTCTATCTGCGTTACTACTCGCTGCAATACCACCACCATCAACTACACGCCAAGCACTTTTCCGCACCGTTGCTACTGCTCATACTTATTTATACCACCTGTATTTCACTATCTCTTCGCCGAACTAGTGCACCTATTTGGTGTGTTGGGGACACAAGAGACTTCTTGCTTTGTGGTTGCGGGGTTGCATGAGAGGGATATCTTTGACCTCTTCCTCCCCGAGTTCGATAAACCTTGGGTATCCACTTAAGGGAAACTTGCTCGCTGTTCTACAAACCTCTCCTCTTGGAGGCCCAACACTGTCTACGAGAAAGGAGGGGAACGTAGACATCAAGCACTTTTCTGGCGCCGTTGCCGGGGAGGAAAGGTAAAAAGGCTCTCATACTACGGTCTCAGGTAAAGTATTTTTCCGGCGCCGTTGTGTGTGTGCTCGAAGCTATTTCCTTTAGATCCTGCAATTGCAACTTTTTGTTTCTTGTTTACACTAGTTAGGCATAATGGAAAACAACAAAAAATTTAGTGAGCTTTTTAATCTTTTTCCTGATTTAGAATTGTTTGATGCGAAAATTAAAAAACCTATGGAACCTTATTTGCATGCTAGTAGCGATGTTATTAGTATGAATGCAATTACTTGCTAATGCTATGAAGAAGTCTAAGCTTGGGGAAGCTAGTTTTTGTGGTCTTTTTAGCTTCCCATCTTTAGGGGAGAAAATTTGTGCTGATAATGCTTTATCTCCCATATGCGATAACTCTAATAATGCTTCGATATTTTAAATCCACCTACTGAAAGTATTCCTTATAAAATACCCATGAAAATTATTGAACGTGTTATGGACAACCACTATAAAGGGGATGGAACTGTCCATCCTAGAGATCATTCTATGTTTTTGCACGAAATATGTGGGTTATTCAAGTGTGCAGGTATCTCTATGGATGAAGTGAGGAAGAAGCTATTCTCTGTTTCATTTGTGCGGTAAAGCAGCGCATTGGTATAAATTGTTGGAGAATAGGCATTCTCTTGGTTGGGAGGAAATTGCATCTCTCTTTTATTCTAAATTTTATCCTCCGCATGAAGTGCATATTGATAGGAATTATATTTATAACTTTTATCCTCGTGATGGAGAGAGTATTTCTCAAGCGTGGGGGAGATTGAAATCACTAATGCTCAAATGTCCCATTCATGAGCTCCCCCGTAATGTTATTGTTAACAATTTTTATGCGAGGCTTTCAGGACAACACAAGGACTATATGGACGCGTGTTCGGAGGGATCTTTCACAAGCAAGGAGGTTGAAGCTAGGTGGGACCTCCTTGATCGGATTGAGGACAACGCTGAAGGATGGGAGAACAATGAAGGTAAAGAGTCGGGTATAAATTATGATTATGAATGCATTGAAGCTTTTATGGATACCGATAAATTTCGAAATATGAGTGCTACTTATGGTCTTGACTCTCAAGTTGCTGCAAATCTTTATAAAGCCTTTGCTTCTCATTTTGAATTGCCTAAAAATAATTTTGATAAGTATCATGAACCTTTTAAAGAGGCTTGCATGAAGAATGAAATTGTTGTTAATTATTGCAATAAGCATGCTCAAACTCCTAAGAATGCTATTTCCTATAAGCATGTTAATTTTTGTGGAATACATAGACCTTGTGGAATTAATCAAATCAAAGATGAATATTGCATCCATCATGCTAATGAAAAAACTAGAAAATGGTTTAGGGCTCTAGATGATCTTGGTAAAAAAGTTTGTGCCCTCTATCCTTTTATTTGTGAAGTTTGCCATGAAGTGGGTCATTTTAATTTTCAATGCTCCTCCAGTGATATTTTGAACCCAATGAGTGCTGCAAATTTGTATTGTGATGATGAAATTACTCCTAATCAGCATGATGAACTTACTTTATTTTTGGGGTGTGAAGAACTGTCGAGAAAAATCTCTTTGTTACATATGAGTGATCTTGATATTGATGATGTCCTGCATGGGTGTTTTTCTTATTGCATTGATAATAGCCATACAAATACTTACATACAAAATATTTTAGAAGATGACACCTTGCCAAAATATGATAGGACCGTTGTGTGTTTTCAACTAATTAATGAAAAGGAGGGATCCTCCCAAGTTTCTTCTATTGTTTACGAAAGTAAATCAGGTTATGCGGACAAGCCACCCTTCAAGCCTCTCCTTCCTGAAGAAGGGAACGAGGAGAAGGAAGAGAAGAAGAAGAAGAAGGGAATGAAGAAGAAGAAGAAGAAGAAGAAGAAGGGAATAAAAAGAAAGAGGTAACATCATATCCCCGCGTATATGAGATAACAATAGGTAACCGTAAGTATGTTGCTCCTAATGATTATTGTGATAATGAATCTGAATATGATGATCTTCCTATGCCCTTTACATACGTTAGCAATCATGATTTGAATGAGCACACTACTTTTGATATTGCAAATCTACTGGGAAACTAATTCTGAAAATGATGAGGATAATAATTGCCATAGTGTCGATACTATCCATGCTTCCTCCCATAATGATATAGAAAGCTCTAAGCTTGGGGAAGAGGTGTTTTCAAATCCTTTAGCTACTGGTCATTATGTTCTTGATATATCTCCTTCTAATAACAATAATGGTGTGGACACGGATAAACCGATTGTGAAGGATAACTATTCTATTTCTTATGATGACACTATGCCTCCGATCTCTAATGATTATTATAAAGAATGCTATGATATAGGTTCTAACTATCCTTATGAAACTTGTCATAGTCATGATTGGATTACCAAAAACAATCCCCTTAATAGGCAACTTGTTTACCATGTTCAAATTCTTGATAATAATCTTGCTCCAATTACTATTAATGAGAATAACTCTTCTTATGCCAAATTTAATGATACTTCTATGCATATGAACCATGATAAGAATGTTTTAAGTGATGGGTATATTGTGGATTTCATCAATGATGCTACTGAAAGTTATTATGAGAGAGGGAAATATGGTTATATGCATCTTAATAATATTAAGTTTCCCCTCTTTATGTTGAGAATCTTGAAGTTACTCGTGTTTTATCCTCTTATGCTTGTCACTTTGTTCTTCATGAATTCATTTGTGTACAAGATTCCTCTTCATAGGAAGCATGTTAGACTTAAATTTGTTTTTAATTTGCCTCTTGAAGCTCTCTTTTGCTTCAAATACTATTTCCTGCGAATGGATCATTAAAGCTGCTGAGCCCATCTTAATGGCTATAAAGAAAGAACTTCTTGGGAGATAACCCATGTGTTATTTTGCTACAGTACTTTGTTTTTATTTTGTGTCTTGGAAGTTGTTTACTACTGTAGCAACCTCTCCTTATCTTAGTTTTGTGTTTTGTTGTGCCAAGTAAAGCCGTTGATAGAAAAGTAAGTACTAGATTTGGATTACTGCGCAGTTCCAGATTTCTTTGCTGTCACGAATCTGAGCCCACTGCCCTGCAGGAAGCTCAGAAAATTATGCCAATTTACGTGCATGATCCTCAGATATGTACGCAACTTTCATTCAATTTGAGCATTTTCATTTGAGCAAGTCTGGTGGCCTAATAAAATCCATCTTTACGGACTGTTCTGTTTTGACAGATTCTGCCTTTTATTTCGCATTGCCTCTTTTGCTATGTTGGATGAATTTCTTTGATCCATTAATGTCCAGTAGCTTTATGCAATGTCCAGAAGTGTTAAGAATGATTGTGTCACCTCTGAACATGTTAATTTTTATTGTCCACTAACCCTCTAATGAGTTGTTTCGAGTTTGGTGTGGAGGAAGTTTTCAAGGGTCAAGAGAGGAGGATGATATACTATGATCAAGGAGAGTGAAAGCTCTAAGCTTGGGGATGCACCCGGTGGTTCATCCCTGCATATATCAAGAAGACTCAAGCGTCTAAGCTTGGGGATGCCCAAGGCATCCCCTTCTTCATCGACAACATTATCAGAGTTCCTCCCTCGAAACTATATTTTTATTCCATCACATCTTATGTGCTTTTTCTTGGAGCGTCTGTTTGTTTGCTTTTGTTTTTGTTTTTGTTTGAATAAATTGGATTACATCATGCTTGTGTGGGAGAGAGACACGCTCCGCTGGTTCATATGAACACATGTGTTCTTAGCTCATAATATTCATGGCGAAGTTTCCTCTTCGTTAAATTGTTATATGGTTGGAATTGGAAAATGATACATGTAGTAATTGCTATAATGTCTTGGGTAATGTGATACTTGGCAATTGTTGTGCTCATGTTTAAGCTCTTGCATCATATACTTTGCACCCATTAGTGAAGAAATACATAGAGCATGCTAAAATTTGGTTTGCATAATTGGTCTCTCTAAGGTCTAGATAATTTCTAGTAAGGTGTTTGAACAACAAGGAAGACGATGTATAGTCTTATAATACTTGTAATATGTCTTTTATGTGAGTTTTGCTGTACTAGTTCATCCTTGTGTTTGCCTCAAACAACCTTGCTAGCCTAAACCTTGTATCGAGAGGGAATACTTCTCATGCATCCAAATACTTGAGCCAACACTATGCCATTTGTGTCCACCATACCTACCTACTACATGGTATTTCTCCGCCATTCCAAAGTAAATTGCTTGAGTGCTACCTTTAAACAATTCAAAATTTATTACCTCTTATTTGTGTCAATGTTTTATAGCTCATGAGGAAGTATGTGGTGTTTATCTTTCAATCTTGTTGGGCAACTTTCACCAATGGACTAGTGGCTTCATCCGCTTATCCAATAATTTTGCAAAAAGAGCTGGCAATGGGATTCCCGAGTCCCAAATTAACAAACTAAAAATAGACACTCCTCCATGGTATGTGATTGTTGGACGGCACCCGAAGGATTCGGTTAGCCATGGCTTGTGTAAGCAAAGGTTGGGAGGAGTGTCATCATAATAAAACTAAAATAAAAAGGTACTCCTTCATGGTATGAGATTGTTGGCAGGCACCCGAGGATTCGGTTAGCCATGGTTTGTGAAAGAAAGGTTGGAAGGAGTGCCATCCAAAAATAAAATAAAATGGGAGCCGCTCTTTGAAGGTTTGTCCGGCAAGGGGTTAGAGTACCCGCTACCATTCGTTGACAACAACATACACCTCTCAAAACTTTACTTTTATGCTCTCTTTATGTTTTCAAAATCAAAGCTCTAGCACAAATATAGCAATCGATGCTTTTCCTCTATGGAGGACCATTCTTTTACTTTCATTGTTGAGTCAGTTCACCTATTTCTCTCCATCTCAAGAAGCAAACACTTGTGTGAACTGTGCATTGATTCTTACATATTTGCATATTGCATTTGTTATATTGCTTTGCATTGACAATTATCCATGAGATATACATGTTACAAGTTGAAAGCAACCGCTGAAACTTAATCTTCTTTTGTGTTGCTTCAATACCTTTACTTTGAATTATTGCTTTATGAGTTAACTCTTATGCAAGACTTATTGATGCTTGTCTTGAAGTGCTATTCATGAAAAGTCTTTGCTATATGATTCACTTGTTTACTCATGTCATATACCATTGTTTTGATCGCTGCATTCACTACATATGCTGTACAAATAGTATGATCAAGTTTATGATGGCATGTCACTCCAGAAATTATCTTTGTTATCGTTTTACCTGCTCGGGACGAGCGAGAACTAAGCTTGGGGATGCTGATACGTCTCCAACGTATCGATAATTTCTTGTGTTCCATGCCACATTATTGATGTTATCTACATGTTTTATGCACACTTTATGTCATATTCGTGCATTTTACTGGAACTAACCTATTAACAAGATGCCGAAGTGCCGGTTCTCGTTTTCTCGCTGTTTTTGGTTTCGAAATCCTAGTAACGAAATATTCTCGGAATCGGACGAAATCAACGCCAAAGTTCCTATTTTCATCGGAAGCATCCGGAACACCCGGGAAGGACCGGAGGGGGGCCACGGGGCCACCAAACCCTAGGCCGGCGCGGCCGGAGAGGGGCCGCGCCGCCCTATGGTGTGGCCCCCCTGTCAGCCCTCTGCGCCGCCTCTTCGCCTATATAAAGCCCCTGGATCAGAAAACCCGATACCAATTGACGAAACCCACGGAAACCTGCCGGAGCCGCCGCCATCGCGAAGCCAAGATCCGGGGGACAGGATCTCTGTTCCGGCACCCTGCCGGAGCGGGGAAGTGCCCCGGAAGGCTTCTCCATCGACACCGCTGCCATCTCCACCGCCATCTTCATCACCGCTGCTGCTCCCATGAGGAGGGAGTAGTTCTCCATCGAGGCTCGGGGCTGTACCGGTAGCTATGTGGTTCATCTCTCTCCTATGTAGTTTCAATACAATAATCTCATGAGCTGCCTTACATGATTGAGATTCATATGATGATGCTTGTAATCTAGATGTCATTATGCTAGTCAAGTGGGTTTTACTTATGTGATCTCCGGAGACTCCTCGTCCCACGTGTGTAAAGGTGACAGTGTGTGCACCGTGTGGGTCTCTTAGGCTAGATTTCACAGAATACTTACTCAATGTTGAATGGCATAGTGAGGTGCTTATTTATATCTCTTTATGATTGCAGCATGTTGTATCACAATTTATCTATGTGCTACTCTAGTGATTTGTTATTAAAGTAGTTTATTCCTCCTGCATGTGTGCAAAGGTGACAGTGCGTGCACCGTGTTAGTACTTGGTTTATGCTATGATCATGATCTCTTGTAGATTATGGAGTTAACTATTGCTATGATAATATTGATGTGATCTATTCCTCCTACATATGCATGAAGGTGACGAGTGTGCATGCTATGCTAGTACTTGGTTTAGTAGCGTTGATCTATCTTACACTAAAGGTTACTTAAACATGAGCATTATTGTGGAGCTTGTTAACTCCGGCATTGAGGGTTCGTGTAATCCTACGCAATGTGTTCATCATCCAACAAAAGTGTAGAGTATGCATTTATCTATTCTGTTATGTGATCAATGTTGAGAGTGTCCACTAGTGAAAGTGTAATCCCTAGGCCTTGTTCCTAAATACTGCTGAGTTACTACTCGCTTGTTTCTATCGTTTTCTTATGCGTTACTTACTGTTGCAATACCACCACCATCAACTACACGCCAAGCACTTTTCTGGCACCGTTGCTACTGCTCATACTTATTTATACCACCTGTATTTCACTATCTCTTCGCCGAACTAGTGCACCTATTTGGTGTGTTGGGGACACAAGAGACTTCTTGCTTTGTGGTTGCGGGGTTGCATGAGAGGGATATCTTTGACCTCTTCCTCCCTGAGTTCGATAAACCTTGGGTATCCACTTAAGGGAAACTTGTCGCTGTTCTACAAACCTCTCCTCTTGGAGGCCCAACACTCGTCTACAGGAAAGGAGGGGGAACGTAGACATCA
>NW_025901093.1:0-68659 GCF_022539505.1 Lolium rigidum | reverse complement strand
ACCTTGTGGTGCAACAATGTTCCGGAGATTGGGACGCAAAAGATGCCAACATGGCTTCATACCGGTTTCACGTGCAAAAGATTGCCGGCTTCTTCGAAGGGTGTGAGTTCCACCATGTGTCGCGTGCGGAAAATGAAGCCGCGGATGCTTTGTCCAAGCTGGGCTCATCTAGGCAAGAAATTCCTCCCGGAATAGCCTTGGCACACTTGAGGGTACCATCGATAAAACCAAGTCCGGAGTCGGAGTCTATCTTCATACCGGAATCACATGTTGTACCGATGGATATTGATGAAGGAAACCCGGGGACTGTTCCGGCAAACTCGGGGACTATTCCGGTAAGCTCGGGGACTGTTGCGTCCATACCGGAAGAAACAATGCTGGTGGATAGCATGGACATAGACGTACCGGTGTTCCTGGTTCGGGAGGCACCATCTTGGGTTAAACCTATTAAGGAATTCCTGATCAACGGCACCTTGCTGATTGACGAAAATGAATCCAGAAGAATCCTGAGAAGGTCAAAGGCATACACCATCATCAATGGCGAGGTGTACAAGAGAAGTGTTACCGGTGTCCTTCAAAGGTGTGTGGAACCGGAAGAAGGAAAAGAAATGCTTGTGGAGATTCACCAAGGGGAATGTGGGCACCACGCTTCGTCACGGGCGCTGGTGGCAAAAGTGTTCCGGCATGGGTTCTATTGGCCCACTGCCTTGGAAAATGCTGAGGATTTGGTAAGAAAATGCAACGGGTGCCAGAGGTACGCCAAGCAAAACCATACCCCAGCACCCGGTTTGAAAACCATACCGGTAACTTGGCCATTTGTTGTTTGGAGCCTAGACATGGTTGGCCCATTCAAAACTGCAAGGAGCAGCATGACCCACATTCTAGTAATGGTGGATAAGTTCACAAAGTGGCTTGAAGTGAAACCCATCGCAAAGTGTGATGGGCATACAACTGTAAAATTATTGAAGGATGTCATCTTGCGGTATGGCTACCCGCATAGCATTATCACAGACAATGGCTCAAACTTTGCTCAAGGTGAGTTCAAAAGATTTTGCGAGGATAACAATATCCGGTTGGATTTGTGCTCAGTGGCACACCCGCAGGGCAATGGCCAAGTTGAAAGAACAAATGCCTTGGTACTTTCCGGTATCAAGCCGAGACTCATCGATGCGGTGGAAAAGTCACCGGGGTGTTGGCTCGATGAGCTACCATCAGTGCTGTGGAGCATAAGAACAACTCCAAACCGGTCCACCGGATACACTCCGTTCTTCATGGTTTACGGAGCAGAAGCGGTCATACCAACCGACATTCTCCATGACTCACCAAGGGTGCAGCTCTATACCGAAGAAGAGGTAAAAGAGGCTCGAGAAAACGATGTGGACTTGCTAGAAGAAGCAAGAGAGCTGGCGTTGGAAAGAACAGCCATTTACCAGCAAAACCTCAGACGCTATCACAGCCGGAAGGTTAACCCGAGGGTGTTCCGAGAAGTAGATCTGGTGTTACGCCTAGTGCAGCGCACTGAAGGCTAGCATAAGCTTTCACCTCCATGGGAGGGACCTTTCATTGTGAGCAAAGCTCTCCACAATGATGCCTACTACCTAATCGATGCACAGGAATGGAAGAAAGGAAAGGCGGACAGATTCGGAGATGAGACTAAGCGTCCATGGAACGTAGCGTTGTTGCGTCCTTTCTACTCATGAAGTTGTGGTGTAAGAAGTTCCTTTTTGTACCTTATTTGCTATGAATAAAAGATGTCGGAACCTCGAATGAATCTCGGGGACTACCCCTACTAAAGTTGCATGCAATATGTCTATTTTTTCAGTTCACCGGTTGCTTGTTGAACATTTTTTCTTTCCGGTTTAGTAACGTGCTAAACCTACCGGAGTCTTCGACTCTGCTGCTGTCCGCAACCCGGCTTCATGGCAAGCAAGATAAACCGGTAGGAATTAAGCACGTGAACGACGGAAAGAGAGAGTGGGAATGAACAATCCGGAAAAATTTAACTAACCCCGGTTGTACCGGTTTTTTGCGAAAATTTCGAAGTATTTCTAAGTTCAAGAAAGTGCTTGCTTGGCGAAAGAACTTTGTGACTCGTACGCCAAAAAACCCAGAGAGGTAGGCAGAGGCAAAGCAAAAGAACCAAGTGTGCATCGGATTGGATGCGGAAACAATTCCGGAATCTTTGCAGTGCAAGATAAAAGCAAAATGATAAGCAAAATGCTAAGTCAATAGAACAAACACAACTTAATAAGCTACCGGTATAACATACCGGCATAAACTGTCGCACCATAGCCAAAAGAGCAGCTAAATCTTATGTTACATCATAAACCCCGGCATACCGGGGTAGAATTTAACGGGCATTGTTTTGTCAAGCATCAGATAAGCAGGACCAGGCAAACACATTACAAGAAGTACTTAGGCAGCAGGGGCTTCAGGACGAGTGGCACCGGCCTCTGGAGCTTCCGGGGGCGCATCGCCCGCTCCGGCACCTTCATCTTCCACATCCTCTTCTTCCTCTTCGTCGCTGAGGTAGTCGTTGATGTCGGAAGGAGGGGGATGAAGGTGCGGACTGAGGCATACTCAGCGATCTGGTAGGCTCGATCCTGCCGCTTCGCGGTGAGGACCGGATCCATGTCGGTTGGAGCATTCTCGCGCACGCCAAGGAGGGCGTCCAGATCCAGCTCTTCGTACCAGGAGCAGGAAACGCGCAGCGCCGCATCTGCTCCGGCACGAGCCGCAGAGCATTGCCACTCCCGGATTCACCGGCCGGCACCCTTCAGGCACTCAGAGGTAAGCGTGAGGTTTGCCGGTACCTCCTCCCCAGGCCAGAGCACCTTGAAGAGGTGGATCGCCACATCGGGCAGATCCGCGAGGTTCTGGTCCACCGCACGCATGTGGGAGACCCGCGCAGAGAGGGCAACCAAGTGATCATAAGGATCCCATGGCGCTTCCAAGTTCTTGTACTCTTGCTGGATCCGGCGCTCGGCCACCTTCTTCTGCGCAAAGAGCTGCGAGTCCGGGAAAAGCCCTGCAGGACAAAGAGAAAAGGATAAGGACATGAAACCGGAAAACATAAGCTTATAAGCAGAAACCAGAGAAAAGAGAAGATAAGAAAAACTTACGGAGGGCAAGCGCGTCGGTTTGCATGACCAGTTGGTCATACTCCTTCTGCTCCCCCTCCAGGCGCGCGGCCTGATCCTCGGCTGCTTTCCGCGCCTTGGCCCCCTCCTCAAGCTCCGTCTGCAGCACCACTGTGGAGTTGTTGGCATCCTCCAGAGCCTCGTTCAGCTTGGCTTCAGTGGCAGCTTAGGCGGCCTTCATAGCCTCGTTATGCTTGAGCCCAAGCTGGATCAGCTGGTCCTTCAGCCCCTTAGAGTAGAGCTCCTGGGCGTCCAGAGCCTTGCGATGCTCTTTGATGAGTTGCTCTTTCTCAGCTGGAGCCCGGAAAGAAAGCGTTAACAAAATTATAACTAGTAAAATGAAGAAAGACAAGTTAACCGGAAAGAAGGAGCGGTACCTTGGAGCGTGGCGAGCTGAGTCTTGAGGGCTTCAATGGAAGCTTCCGGGATAGCTATTGTACAAAAATATTCGTTAGTACTAAGAAAGAAAAGCTTCCGGTAAGAAGATGCCGGAGGCACAGAAACTCACCTTGGCACTTGCTGTGCGCCTCTGCAAGGTCCCGGTGCTCCCAGAGAAGCTCCTCAAAGAGGTGCCTCCGGGCGTCGGCCGTGCTCTGTTCAAGAAAAAAGGTTAGAAAAAAGTAGCCGGTTTCTTCATGCTTCTACCTAAGTTTCGCGCTAAGAGCTGCGCTCTCAACACGAAACTCGGGGACTGGGAAGATAGGCAGAGTCCGGAAAGAAAGAAACCGGCATAAATTGAAAAGTTGCAAAGAGGTTGGTGAAACTTACCACTACGTTGTTGGTGGCATCGTGCCATGCGTTGTCCAGCTCCTTCACCGAGCGCCTCAGCCGCATGAAGTGCTCCTCCGTGGACCGAGGGCCAGCGGGGTTCGGCGCCGGAAGCCGGTCCTTCCCTAGGCCGCGGGTAGCTGCGGATACATCCGCAACGTTCCACTTATCAGCATATTCAGCTAGGTTCCCCACCTCGCGGCCCTCGCGTTTCAGCTCAGTAATCCGGCCCAAGAGGCCGGAAGGTTTTTCTTCGGCAGTGGCAGCGGCGCGGCTGACGTGCAGCACCAAGGATTGTTGGCCGGTGGATGAGGTGCCGGAGGCCGTGGTCTTCCCCTTGAAGGGTTCCGACACGCGGACCTTGCTGCCTTCTGGCGGCGGCGGCGGCTTGGCCGCGGAGGGTCCTTGGCTTGGCGGCGGCGTTGGGGTGGCCCCAGTTGGCTCAAGGATAGGAGCTTCTGGCGGCGGTGTAGAGCTTGCCGGCGCGGAAGTATCCGGCACGGACTTGGTGGGGGAAGAGTTCGAGTGCTTCTTCTTCTTTTTCTTCGGGCCGAGAGGAACCAGAGGTTCCGCCCGCCCGGCAGCTTCATCATCGGCGCCGATGTTGCTGGCGCCGGTATCTTGTTTCTCTGGAGGGGAGATGAGGTCCTCCTCCGCGCGGTGATCAGGAGGTGTAGGGGCCGCGCGCCCCGCACTTGAAGTGCCTCCCAGAGGGGAGGCAGAAGGGTTGCCGGTACCAGAGGGTACCGGGCTTGAGTGAGGAGGAGGAGTTGAGGTCCTGGCGGTTCCCTCAGAGCTCTGCGGTTTTGCGCCGCTGGCGCTCTTGGAGAGCTTGAGCGCAGGGCTGAATAAGAAAGAGAGAAAAGATCAAAAAGAGCAAGAGAAAGGAAAAATTTGTAAAACGAAGCAAACAGAGAGACAAAAATCTTACCCAGAAGCAACCGGCATCTGCTTGCTCTTGTAGCGCCTCTTGCCAGTCTCTTTCCCCCCAAGGACTTCCGTCCGGAAGCGTTTGGCGGGGGGAGCTTGGCTTGAGCCGGCATCAGGTGCCGGGGCCTTGTTCTTCTTGCTCTGGGGAATGAGCTTCTCCAGGAACTCCTGGCCGACCTTGGCCTGCAGAGGGACCACGTGCTCGTGAACCTGTGGTTTGGGGCCAGCTGAGGGAGCATCTACAAAGGGAAAATAGCAACAATGCATAAGAGACCGGAAGAGGAAACTACCTCAAGTATGGTGAGATCATCGCTGGAACCAGGAGCCTCAGGCGAAAAATTACCAGGGCGAGGAGTGGGGATGCGGCCCATCTTCAGATCGGTCCAATGGACGTAGGGATCTGGGTCAACCTTGTCCAAAGGGCGCTTCCGGCAAGGGCCTCGCCGATCCGATTCGATGCGAGGGAAGCGGTCCTTGGCCTGAAAACAAAGAGAAAATCAGTTAGCCACAGCGTAAGAGTTACCGGTAGAACAGCCCGGGTGGCACAATCTCTTACTTCGTCGGTTGGAGGGTTGGTGGAGCTGAGAGGCAGGAAGCCCCACTCCCAGTCATCCGGCATGTCCGTTTGGCAAATTTGCTTAGCCTTGAGGACTAAATCCGCTTTGCTTAAAGGAAGGCCGATGATCTTGGTGGGATCGCCAGGGCCGTACATCTCGCTTATCTTATGAGCCCGGCGCTTAAGGGGAAGCACCCGGCGTGAGATGAAGGTGCGGATGATGTCGTCAGAACAGATGTTGGTTTCTTTCATCAACTTCTCCATGAAGCGTACGACCCGGTTCGTCTCAATATGATTCGTACTAGGGAAGTAGCCCTAGTTGACCTTGGTGGGCGGCGTCGGATGGAAAGCCGGCAGGTTGATAAGATCCGCGGCGCCGTTGTTCTTCACGTAAAAGAACGTCGTTTGCCATAACCGGCAGGACTCGAGGCCGGTGAATTTAAAAAAGGGGCTCCCTTGGCGGGAGCCGAGAATGCAAGACCCGCATTGTACAGGGGGTTTGGGCTTAGGAATGTCCTTGCCCTGGACCGAATTGATCCGGAGAGAGAAGAAGCGAGCAAAGGTCTCGCGAGCGGGACGGATGCCGATGTAGCCTTCTATGAAGGCAACATAGCAAGAAAGATAGAAAACGGCATTGCCGGGAAGGTGGTGAGGCTAGAGTTGATAAAAATCCAGAACTTGGCGAAAGAAGTCGGAGGCGGGAAGGCCGAAGCCACGCTCAAAGTGAGCAAGGAAGACAACGAACTCACCGGGTTGGAGTACCGGTTCGATCTCGTCGCCAGGAAGCCGGCAGGATACCCCTTCCGGTATCCTTCTAGACCGGTAGAGCCAGTCGATCTCATGCTGCGTGACATCGGAGCCTCTCCAGGCTCCGCGTGTGATACCGGATAGATCTTTTCGGGGGCCTTGGCTAGAGCTGCCGGCCTCTTGGTCTTTGCCGGTATCGGTTTCCATCCGAACAAGATCAGCGGTTAGGCCGTCGGAAGTTCTACTTTGTTGGCTACTGGAGGATGATACGGAGAGAGACTTTTCGCTAGACATATGGATCTGAGAAACACCGGTATCTACCCGAAAAACAGATTTCCCAAGATCTACCCTCGCGCGAAGATCTACGAGTAAGAGGAAAAGCAAAAGAAAAGAGGAAGTAAATATTCTACCGGCCCAAGATCTGGAAAGCAAAGAAAAGAGAGGTAAATGCGTATTGAGTCTAACCTGGGGCGGCGGAGACGCTTAGGGAGAAGGTCGCCGGAGCGGCTGCAAGCTCGCGAAGGCCGACGGAAGTTGGCGACGAAGAAGGGCGAAAACCTCCGAGGAAAGCTCGAAGCAGCGGCGGCGAAGAAGCACCGGTGGATCTTTCCGTGGCGAAGATCTTCGGCGCAGCAAGAGCGGCGGCGCAAGTTCGTCGGAAGCAGGGTTCTGGCGGCGAACGACGGCGACAAGATTGCACGAGGCGATGAGCTAGAAGCACTTGAAGTAGGCGAATGCGGGGAAAGAGATGAAGTGGAACCGCACTCCCTCTTTATAAGAGAGGGAGATAGTGGGCCAATAACCGCTGGGCCGCGGCGGTTCACTTCGTGGGCCGCCACGTGGCGCGAAGATACCCGCGCAGAAATTAACATGCCACAGGGAGGTCGCACGGATCCGGAATGGCAGACGGGATCCGGTGTGGCGCCATAAATGCTGGCGCAGAAGCCGAAGGGAAGTGACCCCTGACACTGGCGCGTCAGGTACAGTGCGCATGTCACTGACAGGTGCTGTACCCGAGAAATTCTCGACTTCGCCGAGGAGAGAGTTAATGTCTAAGATACCGGGGAATAAGATACCGGAAAATACCTTGCAAAGAGAGAAGATGTGAGTCCGGCAAAGATGCCGGGAGATCTAAACTTACCACCGGAAAGGTTAAACTAGTACTTTTAGATATGGGAACCTGGCATGGTCCGTTGGATAGGATCCACCGGACTATACCAGCTTCGGGGACTAATGTTGGGGGGATGACCCCCGGTATGCCAAAGGCATGCCAAAACCGGATGGTTTAGGCCATCAAGATACCGGTTTAATGTTCATACCGGAGCACGAAGTTAGGTGTTTGGCTAAGTAAAAGTTAAGACGGTATCCCCAAGAAGGGTATACCGGAACCGGATAGAGAAGACACCGGGCTACCGGTAAGAAGTGCACTGTAGCACATCGGCAGGACTGGTCAAAGATTCTCTCCAGAGCTAGAGGACAAAGATGAGCTAAGCAAAGTAGCTTTAAACGAAGCCGTGACGATAAAGAGGAGGATAACGCTGAAAGAAGCCGGAGGACGTCAGCCTCCCTGATTAAAGAAGACCCCGACGTCATTTATGATTAAAGTGACTTTGTAAAGTAGTTTGTCTAGTCAAAGATGCCATTAGGGTTTCTAGGGTTTCTTCCCCTGTAAGCCACCCTCTCCCCTATATAAGGAGAAGGGGTACACCCATACGCGGGAGACGATGGATAGAGATCACCTTGTATGCACAAACCTTTATCCTATTAAGATCAATGAAGAGAAAGATCTAGAGCAGAGTTCTTCCTTGTGTCTTTCTTCTTCTACCTCTAGCCTTGGCTAAGTTCTTGAGGAAAGCATCCGGAAGTTCATCCCATCTAATCAAAAACCCTCCCCCGAATCCTCTAGTGCCCATTCGGCCCCAACTTAAGCCATCCTATGGCATCTGTCCGTTCACCACGACGACAGCAGGGCATTTGCAGATAATAATAAAGCGGTATCCAAGTACTAATCAATCAATAGGCATGTGTGTTCCATATTTAGTCGTACGTGCTCGCAATGAGAAACTTGCACAACATCTTTTGTCCTACCAGCCGGTGGTAGCCGGGCCTCTAGGGAATCTACTGGAAATTAAGGTACTCCTTTTAATAGTGCACCGGAGCAAAGCATTAACACTCCGTGAAGACATGTGATCCTCATATCACCGCCTTACCCTCCGGTTGTCCCAATTTCTGTCACTTTGGGGCCTCGGGTTCCGGACAGCAATACGTGTATACAACTTGCAGGTAAGATCATCAAACAATGCATATCATCATGAAACAATAACATGTTCAGATCTGAGATCATGGCACTCGGGCCCTAGTGACAAGCATTAAGCATAACAAGTTGCAACAATATCATAAAAGTACCAATTACGGACACTAGGCACTATGCCCTAACAATCTTATGCTATTACATGACCAATCTCATCCAATCCCTACCATCCCCTTCAGCCTACAGCGGGGAATTACTCACACATGGATGGGAGAAACATGGCTGAGTCGATGGAGAGGCGTCGGTGGTGATGATGGCGATGATCTCCTCCAATTCCCCGTCCGGCGCGAGTGCCGAACGGAGTTTACGGGTCCCGAGACGGAGTTTCGCGATGGTGGCGGCGTTCTGGATGTCTTACGGCGATTTCGTCTAACCCCGTGCGTTTTTAGGTCGAAGGCGTTAAGTAGTCCGAGAGGAGGGCGTCGGAGGCCGGCCGAGGGGCCACACGCTAGGGCGGCGCGCCCCCCTACGGGCCGCGCCGGCCTGGTGTGTGGGGGCCACGGGCCTCCCCAGGCCTGCCCTTCGGCTCCGTGAATCTTACGGAAAAATAAGCCCTTCGCCATAAATTCCGAGGATTTTCCTGAAAGTTGAATTTCTGCACAAAAACGAGACACCGGAGCAATTCTGCTGAAAACGAGCGTTAGTCCGTGTTAGTTGTATCCAAAATACACAAATTAGAGGCAAAACAATAGCAAAAGTGTTCGGGAAAGTAGATACGTTTTGGACGTATCAACTCCCCCAAGCTTAGCTTATTGCTTGTCCTCAAGCAATTCGATTAACAAGCGAGTGCGATAAAAGAACTTTCACGAACACATTTGTTCATATGATGTAAATATTCTCATGATATGGCAAGTACTTAAGCAATTCATAATAAGATACATGCAAATAAAATCATCTAATAGCTATGTCAATCATGGAAAAGGTACCAACAAATTAACAATAAGCATCATGAATCATGTCTATCGAGCGGGATTGCAATGTTCATAAAAGGATATGATAAAGTGGTATCTCGCTTGCCCGTATTTGTACAACAAAACATAAATGCTCGGGCACCTTTGAAGTTCATGGCAAGATTGGAAGTAGAGATTATCAAAGATAAAAGCATCAAAGTTATACCACGAGTTAATCACATTTTGGTACAAGCATATTATACTAAGAATGACAGTTGTGCTCTCAAGAAAGTGCTCAAAGAAAGGATGGAGACTCAATGTAAAAGTAAAAGATTGACCCTTCGCGAGAGGAAGCGGGGATTAACATGTGCTAGAGCTTTTCATTTGTAAAACAGGAGTAAAATTATTTTGAGAGGTGTTTGTTGTTGTCAACGAATGATAGTGGGTACTCTAACTACCTCGTCAACCGGACTTTCAAGAGCGGCTCCCATGAAGGACGTTATCTCTACCAAGCAAGGTAAATCATCCCTCTTCTCTTTTGTTTACACACGTACTTTAGTTTTATTATGGATGACACTCCCCCAACCTTTGCTTACACAAGCCACGGCTAACCGAATCCTCGGGTGCCTTCCATCAATCACATACCATGGAGGAGTGTCTATTTGCAATTTAAGTTGCTTACTCGATAAATCAGGGCAAAACATGTGAAGAGAATTATTAATGAAAGTTGATTAATTGGGGCTGGGAACCCCGTTGCTAGCTCTTTTTGCAAAATTATTGGATAAGCGGATGTGCCACTAGTCCATTATGAAAGTCACGTCAGGAGTAAATGACAAGATTGAAAGATAAACACCACATATTTCCTCATGAGCTATAAAACATTGACACAAATTGAGAAGCATTTTGAAGGTTTAAAGGTAGCACATGAGAATTTACTTGGAATGGTTTGAAATGCCATGCATAGGTATTTATGGTGGACACTCTGGAATAACTTGGTTTTCGGGGTTTGGAAGCACGAGCAGCGTTCCCGCTCGGTACAAGTGAAGGCTAGCAATAGATTGGGAAGCGACAATCAAGAGAGCAATGAATCGTCATAATCATGCTTGCGACAAAATAAATTAACGGAGGTATAAAAGTGATACAAGAACTCCGAGGTAAAGTAAATCATCGAGGCTTAATTGACTTTTTGTTCGATCATATGCATGCGTGAGCATGTGCCAAGTTGATTCAAGTGAATTATTCGAGAGGAGGATACCACAATGTCATACCTATCTATGAATAAAGCAATGCAAGCAAATATTTATGATATGCTACTCATATTAATAAATTGGAGCTAAGCATGAGAGTTCATGAACTACTAGACTTTCTTAAATAACATATACCTCACATGAACCAACTAAGCATGCTCACATGGATGAGTATATGTACAAAAATGAAAACAAATAGAGTTCATACCAGCCTCTCACCACAATCGGATTGTCGTAGATCGTCATTATTGCCTTTTCACTTGTGTAGCTTGAATAATGTGGAATGAAAACCAAGCTCCCGCCACCGAAGACCCCTGAAATCCGTAATGAACTTTACAAAACCAAATAAGAACAGCAAATATTTTTGGTGTTTTCGAATTGGAAACAAGAACAAAAGGAAACAAGCAAACAAAGCAAAATCTTTTTGGGTTTTTTATAGCAAACCAACAATAGCAAATAAAGCAAAATAAAAGCAAGAAACCAAAATAAACAAATGGTAAAGAGAAACAACAGAAATATTTTTGGTCTTTTTGTGTTTTAGGAAAGAGACAAAGCAAAAACAAGAAAATGAAAATTAAAAGAGTCACACAAACACAAAGCAGCAGAAATTCGTCAAACTTGACAGCAGTACAGTAATTGATTTTTAAAAAATTCTTCCGCTGCTCAGCTCGAAAAGTGTTCAACTAATGAAAGTTAGATAATAACCTGGGGAACATGCACAAAAATTGGCTTCGCAAAATAACATTATGGCTGTTTTTGAGATTTTTTTTGTATCAGTCCAGAATCTGTTTTCAATCAGCACTTCCCCAAATATCATCTCCCTCTTATTAGAAAACCACTTTAAGAAGCTAAACAAGTATGTACAAGTATACATCAACTATAATATGCAAAGAATGAGTGATGCCGGTATACCTCCCCCCAAGCTTAGGATTTTAGCCTAAGTGGAGATCAATCCCACGGTGCCACAGAAAAGGACGAAGGCTCCACATGCCCGAGATGCTGATGTGAAGAACTTGCTGCGTTGGATGACAAGTCAAGGGGTTCCTCGGCCTCCTCTATGTCGTCCCCTCCAGGATTGCCGCTCCTCTATGTATGCATCAAGTTCATCTTACAGTGACCGACAAGCTTTCCCTGAAATCAAGGTTAAGCAAAGCAGGTGCAGGCAATACAACTAGCCTTTCAGATTTAGTTACTCTCCACTTTTTCTTGAAAAAGGTTATCTCACTTCTAAACAACTAAAGCATCTTGCAAAACAAGTAGTGCTACAGCAAGTAGAACAAGTTGAGGAAGAAAGAGATGTTGTTTAGTTCCTCTATGCATATAAAATGAATTTGTTAACAAGGTTGATCAAGTCTTGCCACCAATTAAATTTTACATAGCATAAGAAGAAATAAACCTCAAATCAATCATGTTACCTTATATTGTATTGATATGGATCCAATCACAAGAGTTTGATATTCTTCTTTAGGTTCATATATTGGACAATCAATAGTTCCCACTTTGATGGTTCTCAAATCAGAAATTGTATTAACTCCACATACTTTGTCAATCCTCTTGGGAAAATAAACAGTATGCTCCTTGTCATCGACATTGAAAGTAACTTTTCCTTTATTGCAATCAATAACAGCCCCTGCGGTGTTAAGAAAAGGTCTCCCAAGAATAATAGACATATTATCATCTTCAGGCATTTCCAACACAACAAAACGAGTTAATATTAAGCAATTATTAGTAACTTGAACAGGAACATCCTCACATATACCAACAGGAATAGCAGTAGATTTATCAGCCATTTGCAAAGATATATCAGTTGGTATCAACTTATCTAAATAAAGTCTCTTATAAATAGAAAAAGGCATAACACTAACACCTGCTCCCAAATCACATAGAGCAGTTCTAACATAATTATTCTTGATGGAACAAGGAATAGTCGGTATACCTCGGTCGCCCAGGTTCTTTGGAACCTTGCCATTGAAAGAGTAATTAGCAAGCATAGTGGAAATCTCCTCATTAGGAATTTTCCTTTTGTTAGTGACAATATCTTTCATATACTTTGAATAAGGAGGCAATTTAATAGCATCGGTCAAAGGGATTTGCAGGAATAAAGGTTTCATCCAATCACAAAATTTATTATAGTGTTCTTCTTCCTTTGATTTTAGTTTCTTAGCGAGGAAAAGGCATTTGCTTTTGAACCCAAGGTTCTCTTTCATTACCATGTTTCTTAGCAATAAAATCTTCTTTAGTATACTTTTTATTTTTAGCATGCTTTTCAGGTTCTTCTTCAACCTCTTCTTTATCTGAAGCATCATTCTTATCATTATCTTTATCATGTTCATTACCACTTTCAGTTTCAGCATCAGAAATAGAAATACTATTAGGATCATTAATAGGCTCAGAGGATTCTACAACAGTTTTATGTTTCTTTTTCTTTTTCTTAGATGGAGCACTAGTTTCAGTTCGTTGAGAATCTTGTTCAACTCTTTTGGGATGCCCTTCAGGATATAGAGGATCCTGGGTAGAAATACCGCCTCTAGTTGTTACTTCATAAGCATGTTTTTCTTTAGAATTATTTTTAATAAGTCATTTTGCACTTTAGTGAGTTGATCAATTTGAGTTTGAACCATATGAAAATGTTTAACAAGCATCTTAACATCATTGGAGGTTCTCTCCACAATACCATGCAATTCACTAATAGCTCGAGAATTTTCCATTAAATGATTCTCTACTCTCATATTAAAATTATTTTGCTTAACAATATAATTATCAAACTCATCTAAGCAATTATCAGGAGGTTTTGAATACGGAATACCTTCCCTAGTAAAGCGTTGAAGAGAGTGTACCTCAATCATGGATGAAGGGGGATTTATCTTGCATAAATCTTCTATGGGAGGTAAATTCTTCACATCTTCGGATTTAATACCTTTTTCTTTAAGAAATTTCTTGGCTTCCCTCATATCTTCATCATTTAATTTAATCATACCCCTCTTCTTCAATGTTGGTGTCGGGGTTGGTTCAGGTGTAGACCAATCATCATGATTCTGGCCTATGCTAGCCAATAATTCTTCAGCGTCGTCTGAAGTTCTTTTCCTGAAAACACAACTAGCACAACTATTCAGGTATGCCCTAGACTCAATGGTTAGTCCACTATAAAATATATCAAGTAAATCATGCTTTTCCGAATCATGTCCAGGCCGAGCTCTGATAAGAGAGCAAAATCTCGCCCAAGCCTCAGGCAATTTCTCTCCATCTCCCTGGTCAAAATTATAAATTCTCTGCAAAGCAATATGTTGAGCACTAGTAGGAAAGTATTTCCGAAAGAAAACATCAAGCAAATCTTTTGGACTATCAATGGAATTAGGTGGAAAACTATTGTACCAAGTTTTAGCATCATCCTTTAATGAGAAAGGAAAAATTTTAGCAACGAAATAAGTACGCTTCTTAACATCATCAGAAAACAAGTTACTTAGAGTAGACAACTCAATCATGTGTTCTACAGCACTTTCTTTTTCAGTACCACAAAAACGTGTTTTCTCCACAATAGATATATGAGATAAATCAAGAGAAAAATCATAATCCTTATCCTTAATGTTTATAGGAGATATGGCAAATTTAGGATCAGGAGACAGTTTATATCTAACAGCATGTTGTGCAAGAAGCTTTTTAATATTACTTGCATCAGTAGTAGCATTGCATTTATCAATGAAATCATCATCAAGTTCTACATAATCTTCATCAAGATCATGACTAGAGTATTCAACAGACTCAGGTGAATTAACAGGTGTAGCAGCATTTTAATTAGGAGTTTCAGTACTTTCAATTTGTCTAGACCTAGCAATTGTAGCATCTAGAAAAGATCATAACGAACCATCATTATCAAGCACAGCAGAAGCATCATCAAAATTATAAGAGGAATTTTCAGATCTAGCAGAAGTACCAGCATGTGAAGCTTGTGGTGGTGAAACAAGTTTACTTATCACAGATGGTGAATCAAGAGCAGCAGAGGTACTCAGAGTTGTACCTTTTCTTGTAGTGGATGGTAATATGGGGACTTTAGTATCGCGAGGTTTACCCATGATGGAGAATTTGCAGCGAACAATATCAATCCAAGTGAACTTGCAAATAAAGCTATGCTCCCCGGCAACGGCGCCAGAAAATAGTCTTGATGACCCACAAGTATAGGGGATCGCAACTGGTCTTCGAGGGAAGTAAAACCCAATTTATTGATTCGACACAAGGGGAGCCAAAGAATACTTGTAAGCCTTAACGGCGTAGTTGTCAATTCAGCTGCACCTGGAAACAGACTTGCTCGCAAGAGTTTATCGAGTAGTAACGGTTTTATAGCGAGTAGCAGTAGTGAAATATCGCGAGCAGAGTAACAAAGACAACGAGTAGTGATTATAGTAAACAGCAGGATTAAAATACTGTAGGCACAGGGATGGATGAACGGGCGTTGCATGGATGAGAGAAACTCATGTAACAATCTAAGCAGGGCATTTGCAGATAGTAATAAAGCGGTATCCAAGTACTAATCAATCAATAGGCATGTGTTCCATATTTAGTCGTACGTGCTCGCAATGAGAAACTTGCACAACATCTTTTGTCCTACCAGCCGGTGGCAGCCGGGCCTCTAGGGAATCTATCGGAAATTAAGGTACTCCTTTTAATAGAGCACCGGAGCAAAGCATTAACACTCCGTGAACACATGTGATCCTCATATCACCACCTTACCCTCCGGTTGTCCCAATTTCTGTCACTTTGGGGCCTCGGGTTCCGGACAGCAATACGTGTATACAACTTGCAGGTAAGATCATAAAACAATGCATATCATCATGAAACAATAACATGTTCAGATCTGAGATCATGGCACTCGGGCCCTAGTGACAAGCATTAAGCATAACAAGTTGCAACAATATCATAAAAGTACCAATTACGGACACTAGGCACTATGCCCTAACAATCTTATGCTATTACATGACCAATCTCATCCAATCCCTACCATCCCCTTCAGCCTACAGCGGGGGAATTACTCACACATGGATGGGGAAAACATGGTTGGTCGATGGAGAGGCGTCGGTGGTGATGATGGCGATGATCTCTTCCAATTCGCCGTCCCGGCAGAGTGCCAGAACGGAGTTTCTGGTCCCGAGACGGAGTTTCGCGATGGTGGCGGCGTTCTGGATATCTTCTGGCGATTTCGTCTAACCCCCGTGCGTTTTTAGGTCGAAGGCGTTAAGTAGTCCAGAGGAGGGCGTCGGAGGCCAGCCGAGGGGGCCACACGCTAGGGCGGCGCGGCCCCCCACAGGCCGCGCCGGCCTAGTGTCCGGGGGCCCCGGGCCTCCCCGAGCCTGCCCTTTCGGCTCCGTGAATCTTCTCGGAAAAATAAGCCCTTCGCCATAAATTCCGAGGATTTTCCCGAAAGTTGGATTTCTGCACAAAAACGAGACACCAGAGCAATTCTGCTGAAAACAACGTTAGTCCGTGTTAGTTGTATCCAAAATACACAAATTAGAGGCAAAACAATAGCAAAAGTGTTCGGGAAAGTAGATACATTTTGGACGTATCATTTTACAACACCTAAATGCATGGCTAGTGTTAGGATTTTCGTATTTTACCATGTTGGCATGCATCTATTCTATTTATTTTAGGTAATCTTGGAAATAAAGAGGAGGATTCGCAACCAATGCAAAAGGGACAAATCTGGGCAAAATAATGATGATTTGAAGCAATAAAACCTTCCAACAATGAACCAAACCGATCCAACAAAAAAATTTGCGAAGAGATGATTACATGGGTTGTAACGACCAGTGGTTTGGCCAGGCTCGCCCGTACCGCCTGACTGTACCACCCATCATTAGGACCGCCTCCTCAAATATAATATGCCCATGAAGTCAGATGTGGGAAGCAAGACACAGAGCAACCAGGAAACCACGAAGCCCGACCACCGGGAGGGATCGATAGGGGGGACTCGCAAGAAGGGATCCATCATTACCATAGCTCGGATCCTTGGAGTCCAAGGCATCGATCTTCATCAAAATCATCATCATATTCATCATCATCGCCACCATCATCATTGGGC
Organism: Lolium rigidum; assembly: GCF_022539505.1. Classification (NCBI taxonomy): domain Eukaryota; kingdom Viridiplantae; phylum Streptophyta; class Magnoliopsida; order Poales; family Poaceae; genus Lolium; species Lolium rigidum. The sequence continues at coordinate 51,997 of NW_025901093.1, read as the reverse complement.
ATCTCATTGTAATCCTTTTCTTTGAGTTGTATTTGTACTTGAACCTCTTCGATCTTTTATTTTCCATTCATAGATTCACGATGATGTTATTTTCCTCCATGTATGAGTAGACCCATTTGTTCTTGTGGAGATGGAGAAACCCTAGCCAAATTATAAAATGATATAAAGTTTGTTGATTGTCTACTAGTTATGAAGTGTGTTGGTTCTTATCAATTATGTTGTGTGTTGTCGACCACACATTATTTGCTTACAGGACTTTTGTTAGAACAATCGTTGCATTATTGTTGGTGGTACATGGGCGCAAATGTGACAACAATCCACCGCCTCTGTCAGTCATGTGTATATGAGGATAACAGGGACCAAAACTTATGACCGTGACCATGGGGAGACCCTTAATTACTGGACCAAGCGTGCATCCGTACTGGAAAGTAGTGGACTAGTGGCCATGTGGGATGTGAAAATGGTGCTTCCGGGAAACATCCGCCTGAGGTACCTTTCCGTACACGGAAATATATAAAATGCAAAACTGTAATCACCATACCTAGGCTAGTGGTGGATTTGCATCTCCTCGAGAACGTTTTACCCTTATTGAGTTCCATTTACTTTACTACCGTCTATGTACTCTCATTTACTTCAGTCGACTTGCAGGTGCATCTAAGTGAACGTAACAAGAGGCAACTAAACCTTTAAAATTCAAGCGTTGCCGTGTATTCGATACTCTTACTTTTAAATACAAGCTACACGCGATCTGTGACCTTGCAAATATCAGTGCACATAGGTAAACCCTACTTATATAGGTTTTGTGCTTGACAAATTGAACGCTAGTTTTATTTCACATATGTTCAATACATATTGTAAAATTTCATAACCGTCTATCCACCCCATGTAGGCAGCTGAAAGGACACGGATTCCACCTAGAGGGGGGTGAATAGGCGGTTAAAAACTTTTGCGAATATGGCTTAACAAATGCGGAATAAAACTAGCGTTTAATTTGTCAAGAACAAAACCTATATAACTAGGGTTCACCTATGTGCACCAACAACTTATGCTAAGCAAGAAAACCAACTATGTAATAGCAATATATATAACTTCAAGCATGAAGGCTATTACAAAGTAAAGTACATAGGTAAAGAGCTCGGGTATAGGAATAACCGAGTAGGCGTCGAGACGATTATGTATCACAAAGTTCACACTCTTACGAGTGCTACTCTCCATTGGAGCGGTGTGGAGGACAAAGCACTCCAAACGCCACGAAGGCCTCACCGTATTCTCCTTGATCCTTCCCACAAAAACGGAAGTCCTCGATCCACTATGGGACCTTGAGGGTGGTCACCGAACTTGCACAAAGCTTGGGGCTATCTCCACAACTGAATTGGAGGCTCCCAATATATCGCCACAAAGGCCTTGCACTTTAGGAATCTCCACAACTTAATTGGAGGTCCCAAGAACACCGCTAAGACCACTAAGCCGTCTAGGGTCCAAAGACCCAAGAGGAACAAGCTCCCCAAGTGAATATCTCACGAACTTTCACCTCCACGTATCGTTGCGGAGAAATCAAAACGATGCACCAAATACAATGGCAAGAACACCACTAAGATGCTCAAATCATTCACTCTCAAATTCCAACAAAGTTACAAAAGCTATTGGGGGAATAAGAGAGGAAGAACAAACGAGGAGAACACAAAGAATTCCAAGATCTAGATCTAGTATGTTCCCCTCACTTAGAGAGGATATTTATTGGTGGAAATGTCGATCTAGATCTCATCTCTCTTTTCCATCAAATGGGGGCAAGAATCATGGATGGATTGAGAGATAGAGCAAGCTTCTCAAGATAAACAATGGAGGAGAGAGAGAGAGAGAGAGTAAGAGCAGCAACCAGATTTTGGGGAAGAAGAGCCTATTTATAGCTCCCCACAAAATATGGCCATTGGGGCTTCAACCCCTCCACCCCCCGACATGAAAATCCAGCCAAAAATATGGGGACTATACATGGGATCGATCCCAAAAGTCTTTAGCTGTTATTCCTAGGCCATATTATTAACCCCCTACTTGGGTCGGATAATCCCCCCCCCCCCCAAAATTGGTATAAATAGCAAAACGAGAATGACCAAAACTTGAGAATCCAGAATTCGATTTTGATGATCTTGGGATCCTTTCAAAGCTAAGAAAAATCTCTACAAGATCATGCAGGGAACCATCATAATACAACAAGGGAGGATATAAACAAATGGGGAAAGGTTTAATCTATGTATAAGAGATAAATCGGTAACACCTTCAATATAGAAAATGCAACAACTTCAGTTAGGAAAATCGGACTTAGGTGAAACAAATTTTCTTGTAAATAGAATGATAAGAGTGAAAATATTAAGAACAAGTAAGGTATATTTTTCCAAGAATTTATAGGTGAAACCTCTCAATACAAAGAACCAGGAAAAACTCTAATATCGGAAACGCAACAAGTATTTCAAGCGAAATCCATTTTTGATGAACTAGAGCTTGTCAAGAGAATAAGCACAAGCTCTAAAATACCATATGGATAAGATCCAAATAACAAAAAAGAAAAATGGTACAAGGATGAAAAGGTTTGATCTCTCGCTCCAAATGATACGATCGAGTTACTCAATCGAGATCCCTCTTGATAGTACGTTGATACGTTGCAAACGTATCTATAATTTTTGATGATACATGCTTGTTTTACACCAATTTATATATGTTTTTCTCACACTTAGTTGCACTTGTATACATTTTCTGGCATTAACCTATTAAAAAGATGCCACAGTGCCAGTTCCATGTTTTCTGTTGTTTTGTATTTTAGAAAAGTTGTACAGGAAATATTTTCGGAATATGACGAAACAAAAACCAAATTCAATATTTTACCGTAACGAAGATAGAGTCCAGAGGGGGGGTCGAAGAGGCGCCACAGGGCGGCCACAACACCCCATGGCGCGGCCAGAGGTGGGCCCACACCAAGGGGTGGTGTGGGCCCCCCAAGCGGCCACCGACCTCGCCCTTCCGCCTATTTATTCACGATCTCGGGAAAAAACCTAAACACCCGAGCCTCCATCCACGAAAAGTTACATCGTGGCCGCCATTGCATACCCTAGCTCGGGAGGGTTCTGAAGCTCTTCCCGGCACCCTGCCGGAGGTGGAAATCGTCGCTGGAGGCATCTACATTGCCATGTCCACCTCCGAAGTGATGCGTGAGTAGTTCATCCCTGGACTATGGGTCCATATCAGTAGCTAGATGGTTGTCTTATCCAATTTGTGCCTCATGTTTAGATCTTGAGCTGCCCTACATTATCAAAATCATCTTTATGTAATGCTACATGTTGTGTTTGCTGGGATCCGATGAATATTGAATACTATGTTGAGATTGATTATATATTCTTGTCATAATTTATTTGTGATCTTGCATTATCTCCTTTCCTAGTAGATACTCTGGCCAAGTAGATGCTTGTGACTCTAAGAGGGGGTATTTATGCTCGATAGTAGGTTCATGCCTCTAGTTTTCTGGAAGAGTGACAATAACTACTAAGATTGTATTTGTGTTGTTGCTACTTGGGAGAAAAAAACAATGTTTTATCCCAGGGTAATTCTATTGTTTAATTTACACACATTGCTTAATGCGATAATTTGTTGCTTGCAACTTAATACTGGAAGGGGTTCGGACGATAATCGGAAGGTGGATTATTAGTCATAAACGCAGTTGGATTACAGTCTATGTATTATATTGTAATGCCCAAACGAATCTCATAGTAATCATCTTGTCATGTATGGTCGGTATTCTGTCAATTGCCCAGCTGTAATTTGTTCACTCGGCATGTTATTTATCTTTATGGAGAGACACCTCTAGTGAACTGTGGATCCTGGTCCTTTACTTTACACTGATAAATTCAACCACTGCAACATGTTCTGTTTACTTTCTGCAAACATTGTTCTCTTTAAGTACTGCAAACATCTCCTTCCACTTGATACGTTTAATCCTTTGTGTTCAGCAAACCGGTGAGAACCTCACTGTAAGTTGGGACAAAGTATTTTGGTTGTATTATGTGCAGGTTCCACGTTCTTGCTGACGCCAGTAGTTCATCCTGCCAATAGTTGTGTGACTTTACTAGCACAAACAACAATGATTTTATTTGTACACCTATTGCTCCACCTGCTCCAGAAGCAGCTTTCTATGAAATTAAACCTGCTTTGTTAAATCTTGTTATGAAAGAGCAATTTTCTGGTGTTAGTACTGATGATGATGCTTCTCACCTTAGTAATTTTATTGAACTTTGTGAGATGCAAAAATATAAGAATGTAGATGGTCACATTATAAAATTTAAATTGTTTCCTTTCGCTTTGAGAGGGAGAGCTAAAGATTGGTTGCTATCTTTGCCTAGAAATAGTATTTATTCTTGTGTTAAATGCAAAGATGCTTTTATTGGAAAATATTATCCTCCTGCTAAGATTATATCTTGGAGAAGTGACATAATGAAATTTAGACAATTTGATAATGAACATGTTGTTCAAGCTTGGGAAAGAATGAAATCTTTGGTAAATAATTGTCCCACTCATGGACTGACTACTTGGATGATCATCCAAACTTTTTATGCAGGACTGAACTTTTCTTCAAGAAACCTTCTAGATTCAGCTACTGGAGGTACCTTTATGTCCATTACTTTGGGGGCTGCAACAAAACTACATGATGATATGATGATAAATTATTCTGAATGGCACACAGAGAGAGATCCACAAGGTAAGAAGGTAAATTTTGTCGAAGAATCCTCCTCTTTGAGTGATAAGATTGATACTATTATGTCTATTCTTATTAATGGTAAAGCTCATGTTGATCCAAATAATATTCCGTTAGCTTCTTTGGTTGTGCAAGAAGAGCATGTTGATGTGAACTTCATTAAAAACAACAATTTCAACAACAATGCTTATAGGAATAATTTTGGTAGCAACAATTATAGGCCGTATCCTTCTAATAATGGTACTTCTTATGGCAATTCTTATGGTAATTCCATACAACAACAATAAAAGTGCACACTCTGATCTTGAAGTCATGCTTAAGGACTTTATTAGTAATCAAACTGCTTTTAATAAAACTGTTGAGGAAAAGCTTGGCAAAATTGATGTTCTTGCTTCTAAAGTTGATAGCCTTGCTCATGATGTTGAATTTATTAAATTAAAGGTTATGCCTCATGATGTTAAATAAATTTCCATTCAAGTTAGAATTGATGAATGCCATTCAAGTTAGAATTGATGAAAATGTTAGGATGTTGGCGGAATTGCATGCTAGGTGGGAAAGAGAAGATGAAATTGCTAGAAATAATAATTTGACTAAAATTCGTACCATCACCACCACCAGTAGTAATGAAGTCTCAAATGCTAGCAATCCTCCTACTATTAATGTTAAAATAATTGGTATAGTAAAAGTCCTCGCTCCTTCTACAAAATTGCCTAGAACCACTGAAACTGTTCCTGATAAGTGTGCTGAAATTTTTCGGAGTATGGGAGACAATAGTCCTTTTACTTTTGATAATAATGACTTTGATTTTGATGATTGAAATATCTCTGAAGTAATTAAGTTCTTACAAAAGCTTGCTATAATCCCTAATACTAGTGCTATAAATATGGCTTTCACGAAGCACATTACAAATGCTCTTATGCAAATTAGAGAAGAGAAATTAAAGCGTGAAGCTTCTATTCCTAAAAAGTTAGAAGATGGATGGGAGCCCATCATTAAGATGAAAATAGATGGCTTTGATTGCAATGCTTTATGTGATCTTGGTGCAAGTATTTCTGTTATGCCTAGAAAAATCTATGATATGCTTGACTTGCCACCATTGAAACAATGCTATTTGGATGTTCATCTTGTTGATATTGCTACAAAGAAACTTTTTGGTGGAGTTAATAATGTTCTGATTATGGTTAATTAATGATAACTTTGTCCACGTTGATTTCGTTGTTTTGGATATTGAATGCAATGCTTCTTGTCCAATTATTTTGGGAAGACCGTTTCTTAGAATTGTTGGTGTTGCTATTGATATGAGAGATGGGATTATTAAATATCAAATCCCACTCAAGAAAGGTATGGAACACTTCCCCCGAAAAAGAAACAAGTCACCTTATGATGCTATTATTAGAACAAGTTATGATGTTGATGCTTCTTCACTTGATAATACTTGATGCTAGCTCTTTTTGTGCACCTAGCTGAAAGGCGTTAAAAAAAGCACTCTTGGGAGATAACCCATGTTCTCTTTCTGTAATTTTTCTTTTGTTGAGTCTTGGAAGTTATTACCTTTGTAATAACCTCTCCTTATCATTTTATTTCCTTTTGTACCAAGAATAGCCTCTAATAGGAAGGAAGTAAGATTTGGGGAAGTTACTGTCCTAAAAACAGATTAAGTTCTGTCACCATAAAAATTCGTATAAATAGCCAGAGCCAAATTTTGGGCTGCCAATTTTTTTTGCATATGCCCCAGGTCTTGTTTTTAGTTTAGTTTAGTTTTGTTTGCTGTATAATATGGTTGGATCCCGGCATATTTTTTTTGGATAGAGACACGCTCCATTTTAATTGCATAGAACTCTCTAGTTTTCGCTCTTATTGTTCTACGAGTGTTCTAGTTTTCTAGTATTGCGTTTAGCTCTTGTTCTTTCACTCATATTATGTTCAGAGCTCGTTAGTATTATTTATTTATGTATGTTTATCTCTCTATTCCATATTATTTTTCATCTCTGAGAGCTATTTCAAATAAATTGATTGGTGTTGGAGACGAGTAAAATGTTTCATGCCTATGGTGATGCAAAAGGAAGCTTGTCTAGACTGTGGCATAGAATTTGGCATGTCATGTTGGATGTTATTCTTTCATATGCTAAGTATTTATTGTTGTAGCATGACTTGTCTCAAATATCTGAGAGTGCATAATGTGCTATTGAAAGAATCATGTGTTGTTTCCATCATACAAAGCATAATATTGTGGTATTCTTCTTTGATGCTTTATTGGGTTGACTTGGCACATGCTTATACCATGATATGACTACAAACCAGTCAACTAAAGCCTCTATGATCATTTAGTTTTTGACTTGTAATATCACTTTATGCTTTGATTGATAATTGTTTGTCGCTATGCATGATTATGGCCATTATTGCTCTCTTAGTTGGTCGCTCCCAGTCTTTTGCTAGCCTTCGCCTGTACTGAGTATGAACTCTACTCGTGCATCCAACCACCAAAAACCAAAGTTTTCCAATTGTGTCCGCCATATCTACCTACTAGCATTATTGTTATTCCAAGTATATTCATCATGTTTTTATTTATCTTCCAAATTAAATTTTGTCATGAGAAAATTAGTTAGTAAAGCTCTCACGAACTTGATGGCACATTTACTTTCTTGCACTTAATAAACATGAGCCATTGTGACTATCTTATGAGGTTTATATGCTTGCAAATTGCGAGTTGGGAGTTAGCACAACCATGCTTTCATGGGAGCGCTTTCAACATTGCACTTATTCCTATTTACTTGATATCCTGTTCTTTTGTTTATGGATGCCTAGCGGTGCGAAATAAAATGGAAAGTTGTAAATCCATGGAGTTTGTATATATGTTAGAGAAATGCCTGGGCGGCCAATTTAATCCATGCATTATTCATGGTGGAAATTTACAGCGAACCATAGTGAGCATTCTATGAAGCATCATCAATAAAAAGCTATATCCATAGTAAATAAAATGATTGCTGAGATGCTCATTGTCTGTTTGTATTGTCATTTTTGCATGGGATTGCTCCTATGCAGGAGTACTTCCATATCATGAGGTAGGAGGTACCCCGTTGGCGTTCTCAATGATACATGTATACTTACAATGACAAGAACTTATGTGGGACCTAAGTTCAGTAGCATGAGGTTTAGGTACTCATATTCAAGGGGCACGAGATTTTCAACTTGTGATTTGTCAAGCATATAAATCATATTTGCCCTCACATTAACTTTAACCATTCAAGATGCTTATGATAGGGGTAATGAGAGATCAAAGCTAATGAGTACCATACTTTTAGGAAGTTTTATAAAACTTGTTAATCTTGCATCCTCTGCAAAGAGCCTCTCTTTTACTTTTATGTTGAGTCTTCATCTTCTTGCATTATGCACCAATTAAGAGAGCATAGTTGTCATTCTTAGTGCAATGTGCATAGTCCCAAAATTATTATTTATTGATTCATGATTATGCTATTGCTTGTTCTTAAATTACTTGTATCTAGTCACCCTTTGAACTTTAAAGGTGTCCTAGAATTTATGCTTTGCTACTTCATAAAGGACATGCTGAGTACCACTTTGCTATGTTTTCTTTATGCTCATCAACAAATAGTTGCTTTCAATGCACAATTATTCATGATCCTTTGTTTGAGTTACTTCTCATGTTATAACATAGTTGCTAAGTTCTATTGTTAGAATTATATCTAGCATGCTTATGTTTAGAGTACTTTGATCCTAGCTTACAATGCTTTACAATAACTTGATCAAGATTGTGTTGGCTTTATGTCACCTCAAAAATTATTTTGTTATCACTTACCTAATCGAGGATGAGCAGGAGTTAAGCTTGGGGATGCTGATACGTTGCAAACGTATCTATAATTTTTGTTGGTCCATGCTTGTTTTACACCAATTTGTATATGTTTTGCTCACACTTCGTTGCACTTTTATACATTTTCCGACACTAACCTATTAACAAGATGCCACAGTGCCAGTTCCCTGTTTTCTGCTGTTTTGTATTTCAGAAAAGTTGTACAGGAAATATTCTCGGAATTGGATGAAACAAAAGCCGAAGTCAATATTTGACCGTAACGAAGACAGAATCCAGAGGGGGGTCGAAGAGGCGCCACAGGGTGGCCAGACCACCCCATAGCATGCCCAAGCGTGGGCCTACGCCAAGGGGTGGTGTGGGCCCCCAAGCGGTCACCGACCTCGCCCTTCCGCCTATTTATTCACGATCTCGGGAAAACCTAAACACCCGAGCCTCCATCCATGAAAAGTTCCATCGCGGACGCCATTGCGGGCCCTACCTTGGGAGGGTTCTGAAGCTCTTCCTGGCACCCTGCCGGAGGGGGAAATCGTCACCGGAGGCACCTACATCGCCATGCCCACGTCCGAAGTGATGTGTGAGTAGTTCATCCCTGGACTATGGGTCCATATCAGTAGCTAGATGGTTGTCTTCTCCAATTTGTGCCTCATGTTTAGATCTTGTGAGCTGCCCTACATGATCAAGATCATCCTTATGTAATGCTACATGTTCTGTTTGCTGGGATCCGATGAATATTGAATACTATGTTGAGATCGGTTATATATTCTTGTCATATGTTATTTGTGATCTTGCATGCTCTCCGTTGCTAGTAGATCATCTGGCCAAGTAGATGCTTGTGACTCCAAGAGGGGGTATTTATGCTCGATAGTAGGTTCATGCCTCTAGTTTTCTGGAAGAGTGACAATAACTTCTAAGATTGTAGATGTGTTGTTGCTACTAGGGAGAAAACAACAATGTTTTATCCGAGGGTAATTCTATTGTTTACTTTACACAATTGCTTAATACGATAATCTCTTGCTTGCAACTTAATACTGGAAGGGGTTCGGACGATAACCGGAAGGTGGATTATTTGTCATAGACGCAGTTGGATTACGGTCTATGTATTATGTTGTAATGCCCAAACGAATCTCATAGTAAACATCTTGTCATGTATGGTTGGTATTCTGCCAGTTGCCCAGCTATAATTTGTTCACCCAACATATTATTTATCTTTATGGAGAGACACCTCTAGTGAATTATGGACCCCGGTCCTTTCCTTTACACTGATAAATTCAACCACTACAACCTGTTCTGTTTACTTTCTGCAAACACTATTCTCTTTAATTACTACCAACATCTCCTTCCACTCGATATGTTTAATCCTTTGTGTTCATCAAACCGGTGAGATTGACAACCTCATTGTAAGTTGGGCCAAAGTATTTTGGCTGTGTTGTGTGCAGGTTCCACATTGTTGCTGACGCCGGTAGTGCGCCCTGCCAATAGTCAGCTAGCAACACCTTCAGAAATCACGCCTTTCTCCTACTGGTCGATTAAACCTTGGTTTCTTACTGAGGGAAAACTTATCACTGTGCTCATCACACCTTCCTCTCGGGGTTCCCCAACCACTTCCATCAGGAACCGTCATACGTCAACTAATCAATAAACTGGTCTCCCAATTAAGCCACGAGACCGGTAAGAATGAAACCCTATCAATAGAAAATCTTAAACTTGCACATGACACTTGAGCTCGATGATGATGATCTTGACCGCAACAAGATGGAACCCCTTGCTTAATTGTGCTTGTAGTCTTGCGGATTGCTCCCCCATAATCTACTATGGGAGAGCTTCTTCTTCGGCGCATCTTCATATATCCATGATCACCATATGGATGGCAAGCTTCAAGCATATGATCTCTTCGAGTTGGCTCATCTTGAACTTGCACTTCATTTCTTCATTTCTTCATTTTTTCATCATGTTGATTGTCTTCATACACAAAAATAAAAACAGTACTGAATCAACATGAATAGATTCACCATTAAATATATTTTCTTAGTATTCCATTTGATATTGTAGATGTAAATATATTTTTATAAATATTTGGTCAAAGTTAGTAAAGTTTGACTTTTGACCAGTCCTTAGACGCCTTACATTTTGGGATGGAGGGAGTACTGGGCTAGCCCACTGCGATTTGCCAGGTGAACATGCCGGCCCATGCAACGGGATTTAAGCATTTGCGGGTCGGCCAATCTTTGATTTATCTTAATTGGGCCGTAGCTGGGCCGAACATTTGTGGAACCATTCGGCCCATTAAACGCGGCCTAATAACGAGTCATTATCAACTGAGTGTATTTATATAAGACATGATTTCTGCCTGATAGGCTCACTTACTACTGAAAGAACATCTCTCTACCATTATGGTTTTGAGTGTTTGATGACAACATGTGTGATACTCTAATATGTATTAAGTGGTGCAGATTCGATCTCTGTTGAATACTTGTTGAAAAGAAAGAAAAAGGATGAAGTACATGTTGAAAAGAAAGAAAAAATGAAGAACCAGTTTCCCCCCAGGCCGGATATTTCGGGGTCGGATATTTGCAAATATCCGCCCCCCCCCCTCCCCCAAAAAAAAATCGGCTAAGGACTAAACGGCCGGGCTTACAGTATATCCCCCAGATATTTTGATGTCGTCCAGATATTCCGGGGGGGGGGGATATTCCGGCCCTTACTTAGGCCGGATATTCCGGCCCCAGGTTTCACCAACGACTCGATTTTTTGAGGGGGTATAAATACCCCTCTTCTTCCTCAATCTCAAGCTGCTCGATTTGATCAAGAACATCACCTCCAGCTGAGCCACTACATTGACTTGATCTCCTCCCTCAACCAAGCCAAGTTCTTGATCTTTGGAGAATCGAAGGAGAAGACCCCGGTCTACATGTTCACCAAAGCAATTTGCATTTCCCCCTCATTCACTTGAGGGCACCTTTCCTAGTGTTTCTTTTGGAAACCCTAGTTGTTTACTTGATTTGGCTCACTAGAGAATAGGGTGAGGCCTTTGTGGCGTTGGTTAGGCCTTCATCGTTGCCACACTCCTCCAACGTAGATGTACTTCCCCTCAAAACAAAGGAACTACAGGAATCATCCCTTGTATCTCCGTGTGCTCCACTCTCGGTTACCTCTATCGTTTAGTGTATTGTTATATCTTGCTTAGGTGTGTATCTTGTCATCAAGGTAAATTCACATAGTTGCATATCTAGAGAATTTAACTTTATGCCAAGCCTTAATTGAAAAAGAACTAAAAATTGGTAGCACCTATTCACCCCTCCTCTAGGTGCGGCATACAATCCTTTCAATTGGTATTAGAGCCTCGACTCTTATTTCGGGCTTAACAACCTAAGAGTATGCCGGACGATGTGGTTAAGGAAGGGGCCGATAAGTCTGCTTCCATGGACGATCTAAAGTCCTTGGAAACATCCTTGAGATCCTCCATGGAATCTCAAATGCTAGATATGAAGAAATATTTCTCAAATCTACTAAAGGACGACGGTCCCTCCTATTATTCCCATCACGGAGGACAAGGACTCTTTATTAGAGGGATAAACTTTGGAGTCGCCCTGTAGTAAAAAGGCCTTGGAAGGTGACAACCTAGCCAATGTTAAAGTCACGGGTGCTTCTTTCAAAAAGGGTTTAGGTGAGAAGGAGGCATACAATGCCGTTGATTGGCGCTCTCCGGATCCTCCTATCATTCACCATCATATAAACACTAGGGGTGACCCACCTAAGCTTAATTTTGATGATTTTAATAGGTGGCAATTTAAGTTTCGCTCTCATGTGTGTAGGGCCTCCAATGAGCTTTATAGAATCATTATTGAAGGGTACAAACCTTTCAACACCGAAAACTTGAATAGAAGAGAGGTGGTTGATAACCAACTCAACTTCGTCGCCTTCAACATGATTCATCAAGCTATGGGGCCAAAGGACTTGGCTTGTATTCGGAACTATACCACTAATGACGCGTGAAGCACACGTCCGTTGGGAACCCCAAGAGGAAGGTGTGATGCGTACAGCAGCAAGTTTCCCTCAGTAAGAAACCAAGGTTATCGAACCAGTAGGAGATGAAGGCCACGTGAAGGTTGTTGGTGAAGGAGTGTAGTGCGGCGCAACACCGGGGATTCCGGCGCCAACGTGGAACCCGCACAACACAATCACAATACTTTGCCCCAACTTAACAGTGAGGTTGTCAATCTCACCGGCTTGCTGTAAACAAAGGATTAAACGTATGGTGTGGAGAATGATGTTTGTTTGCGAAGAACAACAGAGAACAGTGATTCCAGTAGATCGGATTTCAGATGTAAAAGAATGGACCGGGGTCCACAGTTCACTAGTGGTGTCTCTCCAATAAGATAAATAACATGTTGGGTGAACAAATTACAGTTGGACAATTGACAAATAGAGAGGGCATAACAATGCACATACATATCATGATGACTACTATGAGTTTTACTGAGGGCATTACGACAAAGAACATAGACCGCTATCCAGCATGCATCTATGCCTAAAAAGTCCACCTTCGGGTTAGCATCCGCACCCCTTCCAGTATTAAGTTGCAAACAACATGACAGCTTGCATTAAGTATTGTGCGTAATGTAAACAATACAAATATCCTTAGACAAAGCATTGATGTTTTATCCCTAGTGGCAACAGCACATCCACAACCTTAGGGGTTGCTGTCACTCCCCTAGATTCAATGGAGACATGAACCCACTATCGAGCATAAATACTCCCTCTTGGAGTCACAAGTATCAACTTGGCCAGAGCCTCTACTAGCAACGGAGAGCATGCAAGATCATAAACAACACATATATGATAGATCAATAATCAACTTGACATAGTATTCCATATTCATCGGATCCCAACAAACACAACATGTAGCATTACAAATAGATGATCTTGATCATGGTAGGCAGCTCACAAGATCTAAACATGATAGCATATGAGGAGAAGACAACCATCTAGCTACTGCTATGGACCCATAGTCCAAGGATGAACTACTCACGCATCAGTCCGGAGGCGGGCATGGTGATGTAGAGTCCTCCGGTGATGATTCCCTCTCCGGCAGGGTGCCGGAGGCGATCTTCGTAATCCCCCGAGATGGGATTGGCGGCGACGGCATCTCAGCAACTTTTGTCGTATCGTGGCTCTCGTACTAGGGTTTTCGCGACGGAGAGATTATATAGGCGAAGGGGCAGAGTCGGGGATGCTCGAGGGGCCCACCCCATAAGGCGGCGCGGCCAGGGGTGGGGCCGCGCCCCCTAGGGTGTGGCCGCCTCGTCGCCCCTCTTCGTCTCCTCTTCGGACTTCTGGAAGGCTCCATGGAAAATAAGACCGTGGGCTTTTGTTTCGTCCAATTCCGAGAATATTTCCTATGTAGGATTTCTGAAACCAAAAACAGCAGAAAACAGGAACTGGCGCTTCGGCATCTGGTTAATAGGTTAGTGCCGGAAAATGCATCAAAATGATATAAAGTGTATATAAAACATGTGAGTATTGTCATAAAACTAGCATGGAACATAAGAAATTATAGATACGTTTGAGACGTATCAAGCATCCCCAAGCTTAGTTCCTACTCGCCTCGAGTAGGTAAACGATAACAAGGATAATTTCGAAGTGACATGCTACTATCATAATCTTGATCAATACTATTGTAAAGCATATGATATGAATGAAGTGATTCAAAGCAATGGTAAAGATAATGACTAAACAACTGAATCATATAGCAAAGACTTTTCATGAATAGTACTTTCAAGACAAGCATCAGTAAGTCTTGCATAAGAGTTAACTCATAAAGCAATAGATTTTTAATAGAAGGTTTTGAAGCAACACAAAGGAAGATTTAAGTTTCAGCAGTTGCTTTCAACTTTCAACATGTATATCTCATGGATAATTGTCAACACAAAGTAATATGATGAATGCAAATAAGCAAGTATGTAAGAATCAATGCACACAGCTTGACACAAGTGTTTGCTTCTAAGATAGAAAGAAGTAGGTAAACCGACTCAACATAAAGTAAAAGAAAGGCCCTTCGCAGAGGGAAGCGAGGATTACTCATGTGCTAGAGCTTTTTATTTTGAAAACATGGAAACAATTTTGTCAACGGTAGTAATAATTCATATGTGTTATGCATAAAACCTCCTATAAGTTGCAAGCCTCATGCATCGTATACCGATAGTGCTCGCACCTTGTCCTAGTTAGTTTGGATTTCCATGGATTATCATTGCATTACATATGTTTCAACCAAGTGTCACAAAGGGGTACCTCTATGCCACCTGTACAAAGGTCCAAGGAGATAGATCGCATTTGATTTCTCAATTTTGATAGATCTCAACTTGAGGACATCCATACCGGGACAACATAGAAAACAGATAATGGACTCCTCTTTAATGCTTAAGCATTCAACAACAGAATAATATTCTCATAAGAGATTGAGGATTAATGTCCAAGCTGAAACTTCCCCCATGATACATGGCTTTGGTTGGCGGCCCAATGTTCTTCTCTAACAATATGCATACTCAAACCATTTAACTCATGGCAAATCTCCCTTACTTCAGACAAGACGAACATGCATAGCAACTCACATGATATTCAACAAAGGTGTAACAGGTTGATGGCGTCCCAGAAACATGGTTACCGCTCAACAAGCAACTTATAAGAAATAAGATACATAAGCGACATATTCATCACCACAATAGTTTTTCAGGCTACTTTCCCATGAGCTATGTATTGCAAAGATAAGGAATGAAATTTTTAAAGGTAGCACGCAAGCAATTTACTTTGGAATGGCAGAAAAATACCACTGTTACCCTCCAAAACCCACCGACGGGCAATGGCTAAGCAACACGAAGAGCCGGGAGGCTCCCAAGGCCGCTTAGTGGACCCTGGCACCTCGCATCGTCCCGCAAATCTTCCAGCCACGTCCTGGCGGTTGCTAGGGCGTGCCACCTGACCTAGACCCGATCAGGAAGGTGTTAGAGTGCTTCGATTGTTCCTGCATGGTAGACACGTAAACATTAAATACGAGCCCTATCGGCTCTCAGGTTGCCTTGTGGATCGGCTCAAGGAGCCGATCGCCCCATGTTTCACGTTGGATTTACAATGGCATGGGGATCCTGCTTGATCAAAACAAAGCTAAAGCGATCCACGACAGTTTAGGGTTTTCACCGCATAACCGGAACGTCCTACGTGCGATCGGGCCTAGCAGCTACGGAAGATGATGCAAACCACCCCTACGAGAGGCCTAAAAACCAACATAACGTTGATTCCCGGAACATCCCTTGCAGGGACGGTGAACAACAACTAACGCACTACCGGATCGTCCGACCCCAGACATAAGGCCTAACTATGCAGATATTAAACTAATCCCTGCGGAGCAAGGAGCAACTATAACGGATCGGATCTACTAAGTAACGAACAAGCAAGATGCTGCCCTTACACCCAGATAGGTGTATGGGCAGCTAGGTGTCGAGGGACGGCATTGCCACGCAGATATGCACGCGAAAGCATCAATGCAAGCCCCTAAACACCTAAGGATAAATAGTACTGCTCGCCATCAACAAGGCTTCAGCACGAGCAGTACAAGGTAGACGAATAAACGTATGCTGCCTAGATCGCTAGATGCGATCTAGGCAGCATTGTGCTTACCCGGGAGAAACCCTCGAAGAAAAGGGGTGGCGATGCGCCTGATTTGTGTTGGTTGAACGATGATTGTCCTCCTTTTCCGATAACCCTAGATACATATTTATAGTCCAAGGGACTTTCTAATTGAGGCGTGCACCTAACAGTGCACGGGCCAGACTCTATCTTTTTGATCTAAATTACAATGCGATCTACTATATTACAGATACACGGGCAACTTAGCCCAAACTCTTAGCACAAGGCCGCTTCGACGATGCTCCACGTGTACGTCCTTCAAGCCCATCTTCACTTACGGCCCATCTCCTGATTTGGCCAAAATCGGGTGGTAACAACCACATAGTAGGTAGATATGGTGGACACAAACGGCATAAGTTTTGGCTCAAGGTTTTGGATGCACGAGAAGCATTCCCTCTCAGTACAAGGCTTTGGCTAGCAAGGTTGTTTGAAGCAAACACAAGTATGAACCGGTACAGCAAAACTTACATAAGAACATATTGCAAGCATTATAAGACTCTACACTGTCTTCCTTGTTGCTCAAACACTTTTACCAGAAAACATCTAGACTTTAGAGAGACCAATCATGCAAACCAAATTTCAACAAGCTCTACGGTAGTTCTCCATTAATAGGTTTAAACTACATGATGCAAGAGCTTAAACATGATCTATTTGAGAGCTCAAAACAATTGCCAAGTATCAAATTATTCAAGACAATATACCAATTACCACATGAAGCATTTTCTGTTCCAACCAAATAGCAATAAATGAAGCGGTTTTTAACTTCGCCATGAACATTAAAAGTAAAGCTAAGAACACCAGTGTTCAATATGAAAAAGCGGAGCGTGTCTTTCTCCCACACAAGGAATGCTAGGATCCGATTTAATTCAAACAAAAACAAAAATAAAAGCATACAGACGCTCCAAGTAAAGCACATAAGATGTGACGGAATAAAAATATAGTTTCACTAGAAGTGACCTGATAAGTTGTTGATGAAGAAGGGGATGCCCTGGGCATCCCCAAGCTTAGATGCTTGAGTCTTCTTGAAATATGCAGGGATGAACCACGGGGGCATCCCCAAGCTTAGAATTTTCACTCTTCTTGATATCATCCTCCTCTCTTGACCCTTGAAAACTTCCTTCACACCAGACTCAAAACATTCTCATTACAGGGTTAGTACATAATCAAAAATTCACATGTTCAGAGAGGACACAATCATTGCCAACACTTGTGGACATTACCCAAAGCTACTGAAATTTAGTGGAGCAAAGAAATCCACTCAACACAGTAAAAGAGGCAATGCGAAATAAAAGGCAGAATCTGTCAAAACAGAACAGTCCATAAAGACGAATTTTTTCGAGGCACTAAGCTCAAATTTAATGAAATTTGCGTACATATCTGAGGAACACGCATGAATTTTCGCAGAATTTTTAGAGTCTCCTACAGAGAGATCTACTCAAATTCGTGACAGCTAAAAATCTGTTTCTGCGCAGAAATCCAAATCTAGTATCAACTTTACTATCAAAGACTTTACTTGGCACAACAATGCAATAAAGTAAAGATACAAAGGTATTCCTACAGTAGTAACAAACACCTTGACTCAAATATAAAACAAAAAATGCAGAAATAAAATAATGGGTTGTCTCCCATAAGCGTTTTTCTTTAACGCCTTTCAGCTAGGCGCAGAAAGTGTAAATCAAGTAACATCAAGAGAAGAAGCATCAACATCATGATTTTCCTTAAAAACACAACTTGTCACAATGGGTATCTTAGATGCTCCATTATCTAAATTTCCCATAGTGGTACTAATGGTTTTATCAATTTTAGGCTTATAATAATTCTTTGGCTTAGGCACCTTAGAGACATACATGAACTTTTGCTCCTTACCCACATAAGCTTTCTCCTTAAACTTAAGAGAATAAAAAGTTGAACCCAAGGTTACCATAGCTTCTTCAAGTTCACCAATCCTATGGGTTTGATTATCATGGATAGCACACGTTTCTAAGACAGCAATTCTTTCATTAATTCATCCTAGAGTTTTATCAAGTTTATCAGTATTATCAAGTAATATTCCCAATTTAGTCTCAACACTTGGAAGATTTTTCTCTATGGCCTCCAACTTTTTCATGACATCCTCAAGAGAGATTTCAATTTTAGCTTCATTAACGAGTGGTATTCCAACTAGACTCTCAATAATGCAACTAGCTTCTAAAGCAGGAGTGCCTAGGAAATTACCTCCCGCAAGAGTATCAAGAACATACCTATTCCAGCTAGAGATACCAACATAAAAGTTCCTAAGGAGGATAATAGTGGAGTGTTTCTTAATGCACCTATGATGAGCATCACTAATTCTATACCAAGCATCTTTAAAACTTTCTCCTCCTTGTTGCTTAAACGAACGAACTTCAACTTCAGGATTACTCATTTTAACAATAATAAAAATAAACTAAGCAAAACCGAATTAAATAAAGTAAAATCAAGTAACTAATTTTTTTGTATTTTTGATATAAAGAAAGCAAACAAAAAAATAAAATAAAATAAATCAAGACAATAAACTAAGTAAAGAGATTGGGCGTGAGAGACTCCCCTTGCAGCGTGTCTTGATCTCCCCGGCAACGGCGCCAGAAATTAGCTTGATGACGCGTGAAGCACACGTCCGTTGGGAACCCCAAGAGGAAGGTGTGATGCGTACAGCAGCAAGTTTTCCTCAGTAAGAAACCAAGGTTATCGAACCAGTAGGAGATGAAGGCCACGTGAAGGTTGTTGGGGAAGGAGTGTAGTGCGGCACAACACTAGGGATTCCGGCGCCAACGTGGAACCTGCACAACACAATCACAATACTTTGCCCCAACTTAACAGTGAGGTTGTCAATCTCACCGGCTTGCTGTAAACAAAGAATTAAACGTATGGTTGGAGAATGATGTTTGTTTGTGAAGAACAACAGAGAACAGTGATTGCAGTAGATTGTATTTCAGATGTAAAAGAATGGACCGGGGTCCACAGTTCACTAGTGGTGTCTCTCCAATAAGATAAATAACATGTTGGGTGAAAAAATTACAGTTGGGCAATTGACAAATAGAGAGGGCATAACAATGCACACACATATCATGATGACTACTATGAGCTTTACTTAGGGCATTACGACAAAGAACATAGACCGCTATCCAGCATGCATCTATGCCTAAAAAGTCCACCTTCGGGTTAGCATTCGCACCCCTTCCAGTATTAAGTTGCAAACAACAGACAATTGCATTAAGTACTGTGCGTAATGTAAACAATACAAATATCCTTAGACAAAGCATTGATGTTTTATCCCTAGTGGCAACAGCACATCCACAACCTTAGGGGTTGCCGTCACTCCCAGCATTCAATGGAGACATGAACCCACTATCGAGCATAAATACTCCCTCTTGGAGTCACAAGTATCAACTTAGCTAGAGCCTCTACTAGCAACGGAGAGCATGCAAGATCATAAACAACACATATATGATAGATAAATAATCAACTTGACATAGTATTCCATATTCATCGGATCCCAACAAACACAACATGTAGCATTACAAATAGATGATCTTGATCATGATAGGCAGCTCACAAGATCAAAACATGATAGCATATGAGGAGAAGACAACCATCTAGCTACTGCTATGGACCCATAGTCCAAGGTTGAACTACTCACGCATCAGTCCGGAGGCGGGCATGGTGATGTAGAGCCCTCCGGTGATGATTCCCCTCTCCGGCAGGGTGCCGGAGGCGATCTTCGAATCCCCCGAGATGGGATTGGCGGCGACGGCGTCTCAGTAACTTTTCTCGTATCGTGGCTCTCGGTACTAGGGTTTTCGCGACGGAGAGATTATATAGGCGAAGGGGCAGAGTCGGGGGACGCTCGAGGGGCCCACCCCATAAGGCGGCGTGGCCAGGGGTGGGGCCGCTCCCCCCTAGGGTGTGGCCGCCTCGTCGCCCCTCTTCGTCTCCTCTTCGGACTTCTGGAAGGCTTCGTGGAAAATAAGACCGTGGGCTTTTGTTTCGTCCAATTCCGAGAATATTTCCTGTGTAGGATTTCTGAAACCAAAAACAGCAGAAAACAGGAACTGGCACTTCGGCATCTTGTTAATAGGTTAGTTCCGGAAAATGCATCAAAATGATATAAAGTGTATATAAAACATGTGAGTATTGTCATAAAACTAGCATGGAACATAAGAAATTATAGATACGTTTGAGACGTATAAACCACCGCCATGGAAGCTTGGGATGGGTTGTCCGAAATCTTTGTGGGAAGTGAAAGCATGAAGAGGAGCAAGTATAGTGCTCTTCGGAACCAAGCAGGAGTCGGATGTGGGAAGCAAGACACGGAGCCACCCGAAAACCATGAAACCCGGCCTCCGGGAGGGATCGGCAGGGGGACTCGCAAGAAGGGATCCATCATTATCGTAGATGGGATCATTGGAGGCCAAGGCATCGATCTTCATCACAATCATCATCATATTCATCATCATCGCCACCATCATCATTGGGCATCTCATTGTAATCCTTGACTTTGAGTTGTATATATTCTTGAGCCCCTTCGATCTTTCATTTTCCATTCGTAGACTCATGATGATGTTATTTGCCTCCATGTATGAGTAGACGCATTTGTTCCTTTGGAGATGGAGAAACCCTAGCCAAATTATGAAATGATATAAAGTTTGTTGATTGCCTACTAGTTATGAAGTGTGTTGGTTCTTATCAATTATGTTGTGTGTTTTCGACCACACAATATGTGCTTACAGAACTTTGGTTAGAACAATCGTTGCATATATATGCTTGGTGGTACATGGGCGCAAATGTGACAACAATCCACCACCTTTGTCAGTCATGTGTATACGAGGATAACAAGGACCAATACTTATGAGTTATGACCATGACCATGGGGAGACCCTTAATTACCGGACCAAGCATGGCATCCGTACTGGAAAGTAGTGGCCATGTGGGATGTGGAAATGGTGTTTCCGGGAAACATCCGCATGAGGAACCTTGCCACACACAGAAATATATAAAATGCAAAACCGTAATCACCATACCTAGGATAGTGGTGGATCCGCAACTGCCCGAGAACGTTTTACACTTATTGAGTTTCATTTACTTTACTACCGTCTATGTACTCTCGTTTACTTTAGTCGTTCATTTACTTTTTTCGTGAACTCTCAAAAACAACCATTATTACTTGCTTTGTATTTAAGGACAACAGTCAGGTGCATCTAACTAAAGGTAACAAGAGGCAACTAAACCTTTAAAATTCAAGCTCTACTGTGTATTCGGTACGTACTCTTACTTTTTAAAACAAGCTACACGCGATCTCTGACCTTGCAAATATCAGTGCACATAGGTAAACCCTACTTATATAGGTTTTGTGCTTCACAAATTGAACACTAGTTTTATTCCTTGTTTGTTCAATACATTATTGTAAAATTTTCTAACCGCCTATCCACCCTCTGTAGGCAGCTGAAAGGACATGGATTCCACCTAGAGGGGGTGAATAGGCTATCATAAAGTAAAGTGCATAAGTTAAGAGCTCGGATATAGGAATAACCGAGGTGACGCGGATACGACGATGTATCCCGAAGTTCACACTCTTGCGAGTGCTACTCTCCATTGGAGCGGTGTGGAGGACAAAGCACTCCAAATGCCACGAAGGCCTCACCGTATTCTCCTCGAGCCTTCCCACAAAAGGGAAGTCCTCGATCCACTATGGGACCTTGAGGGTGGTCACCGAACCCGCACAAAGCTTGGTTCTATCTCCACAACTTAACTGGAGGCTCCCAATATAACGCCACAAAGGCCTTAAACTTTAGGAATCTCCATAAGTTAATTGGAGGCCCCAAGAACACCGCTAAGACCACTAAGCCATCTAGGGTCCAAAGACCCAAGAGGAACAAGCTCCGGGAACAAGCTCCCGAAGTGAATATCTCACGAACTTTCACATCCACGTATCACCACGGAGAAATCAAACCGATGCACCAAATACAATGGCAAGAACACCACTAAGATGCTCAAATCCTTCATTCTCAAATTCAAACAAAGCTACAAAAGCTATTGGGGGATAAGAGAGGAAGAACAAAGAGGAGAACACAAAGAATTCCAAGATCTAGATCTAGTATGTTCCCCTCACTTAGAGAGGACATTGATTGGTGGAAATGTAGATCGAGATCTCATATCTCTTTCCATCAAATGGAGGCAAGAATCATGGAGGGATTGAGAGATAGAGCAAGCTTCTCAAGGTGAACACTGGAAGAGAGAGAGAGAGAGAGTAAGAGAAGCAACCAGATTTTGGGAAGGAGCCTATTTATAGCTCCCCACAAAATATGACCGTTGGGGCTTCCCATGCCGGATTATACCCCCCCCCCCCCCCCCGACATGAAAAATCCGGCCAAAAATATGGGGACTATACACGGGATCGCGCCTTGCCGTTTTTCCTAGGCCAGATTATCCGCCCCCTACTTGGGCCGGATAATCTGCCCCTATAGCAAAACGAGAATGACCATAACTTGAGCATCCAGACTCTGATTTTTATGATCTTGGGATCGTTTTCAAGCTAAGAAAAAAGCTCTACAAGATCATGTAGGGAACCATCATAGTCCAACAAGGGAGGATATAAACAAGTGGGGAAAGGTTTAACATATGTATAAGAGATAAACCAGTAACATCTTCAATATGGAAAATGCAACAACTTCAGTTTGGAAACTCGAATTTAGGTGAAACAAATTTTGTTGTAAAGATAATTACAAGAGATACCCCATAAGTAGTGAAAATATTAAGAATAATTAGGGTAGATTTTTCCAAGAATTTAGAGGTGAAACCTCTCAATACAAAGAACCGGGGAAAACTCTAATATCGAAAACTGTCGGGGGGATGACCCCCCGTAGGTCAAGACTATGGCAAATGTGCCATGATAAAGTATTTATAAACTGGATTAAAGGATAATCCGGATTATGAAGGCTTGGTTTGATAGTGCTGGGTGAAACAATCCGGTATACCAGGAGGGGTATGCCAGAGTAAGGGTAACCGGTGATATCTAAGTCGGAGACACGTCTAAGCTAACTAAAGTCTCATGATAAAAAGAACAAGAATACGGTTTATACCGGCTAAGTAACCGGGGATCTAACATAGTCTCAACTGTAGCATGTTGGCACCCTGGTCCAAGATACCCTCAAGGACCAATGGACAAGATGAGCTAAGCAGTTTAGCTTTAATCGAAGCCCTGAGGTCAAGGAAGAAGATGACGTAAAAGATACCGGAACAAGTATTTCATGTGAAATCCGTTTTCGATGAACTAGAGCTTGTCATGAGAATAAGCACAAGCTCTAAAACACCATATATATAAGATCCAAATAACAACAAAGAAAATTGGTGCAAGGATGAAAAGGTTTGAGCTCTCTCTCCGAACGATACGATCGAGTTACTCACTCGAGACCCCTCTTAATAGTACGACAACTAACCAATAAACCGGTATCCAACTAAGCCACAAGACCGGTAATAAAGTAACCCTATCAATAGAAAACATTAACCTTGCACATTCCACTTGAGCTCAATGATAACGGTCTTGACCGCAACAAGATGGAACGCCTTTCTTGATTGTGCTTGCTTGAGGAAGTCCTGCGGATTGCTCCCCATAATCCATTATTGGAGAGCTTCTTCTTCGGTGCATCTTCATATATACATGATCACCATATGGATGGAAAGTTTCAAGCATATGATCTCTTTGACTTGGCTCATCTTGAAATTGCACTTCATTTATTCATTCTTCATAATGTTGATGTCTTGAAGATAAACTTAAGGGCTCACTTCATCATCATATTGAAGACATACTTGACACTTGATATTCCCATGAATTTCTTCTTATTGAAACCTTGAACCCAACATATGGTTCAAGTATTTCCTGTGGACAACTCCTACAAATATAACTTAATGCAAACATTAGTCCATAGGGGTTTCATTAATTACCAAAATAACACATGGGGCTCCATGCACTTTCAGTAGCATCTGTGTCCTTTCAATTGGTATCATAGCACGGTCTCTCATTGAGGATTCACCGCCTCGAGAGTAAAGGTTTCGGCTAGAGGATTAGTGCACAATAAACCTTTTATAATTGATGGGATAAATTATGTTATGTGTAAAATTTGCATGATTAATTATTTTCGGGGAATTACCAATCAATTTCTCCTCTAAGTGACCTCCACCATTGGTTGACCTCCACCATTGTTCTTCCTCTCTAATTCTTCCCTAACACTTGTTTCTTTGGTGGGATGTGAGTGTGAAGGATTTGCGCACCCTTGGTGTTGTTGCTTTGCATTCTTGCGTAAGTGTTGAGGTCTCCATTACAATCCATTTGAGTGAGAGACATGAGCTTGTTACTCTTGGAGTTTGACCTCCTAGTTGGCTTGGCGGTTGGTGCCACGGTGACCTTTTCGTGGAACATTGTTAAGAGGCTCGGGCTTCTCCTTCATGGAGTTTGTGAAGTGGTTGTGGAGCTTGCCATCTCTGAAGTGGAGAAAAAGCTAGCAATAAGGACTTATATATTGCTTATAGTTTATTTCCTTGTGGTGGCCATCGAGATTTCGGAACTTATATCTTGCTTATCACTTGTTATATTTATATCTTGTGCTATCTTTCTTAGTTTAAGTTGTTGTTGGTGCACCTAATTGAACCTAGCTTATTTAGGTTTTGTGCTTTTGTAATAACATTAGTTTAATTCCGCATTCGGACATGCCAAATCCATTGTTTAAAATAAGGCTTATTCACTCTCCCTCGTATAGACGATATCACGTCCTTTCAGCTAGCCTCGTGAACTTCCGGACCGTGCAGAAAATGCCCTCCAATGGCTCTATTTGGGTATTCCATATAAATAGCTGATGTCTACGCACGCTTCTATTCTTGTAGACAGTGGTGGGCCTCCAAGTGCAGAGGTTTGTAGAACAGCAGCAAGTTTTCCTTAAGTGGGTCACCGAAGGTTTATCGAACTCAGGGAGGTAGAGGTCAAAGATATCCCTCTCAAGCAACCCTGCAATTACGATACAAGAAGTCTCTTGTGTCCCCAACACACCCAATACACTTGTCAGATGTATAGGTGCACTAGTTCAGCGAAGAGATAGTAAAATGCAAGTGATATGGATGAATATGAGTGGTAATAACAATCTGAAATAAATATGGCAGCAAGTAAACATGCAGTAAAATAGTAAATAAATGGTGATTTGATGTTTGGAAACAAGGCCTAGGGATCATACTTTCACTAGTGGTCCCTCTCAACAGTGATATCATAAAGGAATATAAATATAAGAACTTCACTATGCTACTCTGAACTACTCTTCGGTTGGATAACGAACACTAATTCACCCCGTAGGGCTGCAAAAGCAAACCTTAAAGATGTATTCCCAAGTACTAATGAACATCCCACTCCGTCACTTTGAGCATTCATAGGAGGTACTAACACACCACAATTTCATAGAGACATCCAACTCAAATCATAATTCAGTGAAGAAGTATTCTGTGAAATATAGCCTAAGAGGCCCACACGGTGCACACACCGTCACCTTTACACACGTGGGAAAAGGAGTCTCCAGAGATCACATAAATAAAATCCACTTGAATAGCATAACGACATCTAGATTACAAAGCTCATGATCACATAAATATCACACCATGGGAGAGAGAGAGATAAACCACATAGCTACCGGTAGAGCCCTCAGCCCCGGGGGAGAACTACTCACTCCTCATCGTAGGAGTCAGCAACGGCGATGGATATGGTTGTGGAGTCGATGGAGATGGAGATGGCTCCGGGGGCAACTCCCCGTCCCGGCAGGGTAGCGGAACAAAGACTTCTGTCCCTCGAATCTTGTCTGTGATGCCGATGGAGCTACGGAACTTTTTATGGATGGAGGCCGATTCGTTTGAGTCGAAGGGACTTTATAGGCGGAAGAGCGAGGTCGGTGGAGGCCAGGTGGCCCCACACCATGCCTAGGCGTGGCCAGAGCTGGGCCCATGCCTAGGGGTGGTTTGGCCCCCTCGGCGGCCCCCCTCCGTCTCTGTTTTGGACTCCGCTTCGTTACGGTGAAACGTCAACTTCGGCTTTTGTTTCGTCCAATTCCGATAAAATTTCCTGTACAACTTTTCTGAAATACAAAACAACATAAAATAGGGAACTGGCACTGTGGCATCTTGTCAATAGGTTAGTTCCGGAAAATGCATAAAAGTGGCACAAATTGTAAACAAAACATATAGCAATTGGTGTAAAACAAGCATGGAGCATAAAAAATCATATATACGTTTGAGACGTATCAAGCATCCCCAAGCTTAACTCCCGCTCGTCCTCGAGTAGGTAAGTGATAACAAGATAATTTTTAAGGTGACATGAAGCCAACACAATCTTCATCAAGTTATTGTAAAGCATTGTGAGCTGGGATCAAAGTACTCTAAACATAGGCATGATAGATATAATTCAATAGAATTTAGCAACTATGTTATAACATGAAGAGTAACTCAAACAAAGTATCATGAATAATAGTGCATTGAAATTAACTATTTGTTTATGAGCATAGAGTAAACATAACAAAGTGGTACTCAACATGTCCTTTATGAAGTAGCAAAACATAAATGCTAGGACACCTTTAAAGTTCAAAGGGTGACTAGATACAAGTAATTTAAGAACAAGCAATAGTCATAATCATGAATCAATCAATAATAATTTTGGGACTATGCACATTGCACTAAGAATGACAACTATGCTCTCTTAATTGGTGCATAAAGTAGAAGATAAAGACTCAACATAATAGTAAAAAAAGAGTGACTCTTTGCAGAGTAAGCAAGATTAACAAGTTTTATATAAACCTTCCAAAAAGTATGGTACTCATTAGCGTTGAGCTCTCATTGCCCCTATCATAAGCATCTTGAATGGTTAAAGTTAATGTGAATCAAATATGAGATATATGCTTGCAAATCACAAGTTGAAAATCTCATACCCTTGAATGCGAGTACCTAAACCTCATGCTACTCAACTTAGATCCCAAATAAGTTCTTGTCATTGTAAGTATACATGTATCATTGAGAACCGCCAACGGGGTACCTCTTGCTCGATTATATGGAGGTACCCTTGTAAGAGCAATCCCATGACAAGATGACAAGACAAACAGACAGTGAGCATCTCAGTAATTTTTTTAATTTACTATGGGTATAGCTTTTTATTGCAGATGCTTCATAGAATGCTCATTATGGCTTAGCTTTCAATTTCCACCATGAATGATGCATGGCTTAGATTAGCAGCCCAGACGTTTCTCTAACACATATACAAACTCCATGAACTTACAAGTTTCCATTTTATTTCGCACCGCTAGGCATCCATAAACAAAAGAACATGACATCAACTAAATATAAGTGCAATATAGAAAGTGTTCCCCATGAAAGCATGGTTATACTAACTCCCAAATTGAAATTTGCAAACATATAAACTTCATAAGATAGGCACAATGATCAAATTTATTAAGTGCAAGAAAGTAAATGTGTCATCAAGTTCGTGAGAGCTTTACTGACTAATTTTCTCATACCAAAATTCAATTTGGAAGATAAATAAAAACATGATGAGCATACTTGGAATAGAAATAATGCTACTAGGTAGATATTGTGTACACAATTGGCAAACTTTGGTTTATGGTGGTTGGATGCACGAGTAGAGTTCATACTCAGCACAGACGAAGGCTAGCAAAAGACTAGGAGCGACTAACTACGAGAGCAATAATGGCCATAATCATGCATAGCGACAAAACATTATCAATCAAAGAATAAAGTGATATTAAAAGTCAAAAACTAAATGATCATAGAGGCTTTAGTTGACTAGTTATAGTCATAACTTGGTATAATCATGTGCCAAGTCAACCTAATAAAGCATCAAAGGAGAATACCACAATATTATGCTTTTATGATAGAAACAACACATGATTATTTTAATGACACATTTTGAACTCTCAGACATTTGAGACAAGTCATGCTACAACAATAAATACTAAGAATATGACAAGAATAACATCCAACATGACATGCCAAAGTCTATGCCACAGTCTAGACAAACTTCCTTTTGCATCACTATAGTCATGAAACATTTTACTCGTCTCCAACACCAACCAACTTATTTGAAATAACTCTCAAAGATGAAAACAATATGGACCAGAGACCTAATCATACACAAATAAAGAATACTAACTAGCTCTGAACAAAATTAAAATCGAAAACCAAGAGCTAACACAGTACCAGAAAACTAGAACACTCGCAGAACAATAAGAACGAAAACTAGAGCGTTTTATGCAATGAAAATGGAGCTTGTCTCTCTCCCACAGTAGAATGCTAGGATCCAACCATATGCAATAGCAAAAAAAAACTAAACTAAACTAAAAACAAAAATAAATACGCTCCAAGAACAACACATAGCGTATTAAGCAATAAAAATATAGCGCATAGAGAGATGACATGTTGCTTTGTTGATGAAGAGGGGATGCCTTGGGCATCCCCAAGCTTTGACGCTTGTACCTCTTGAATATTTCTTGGGGTGCAGGGCATCCCCAAGCTTGATCTTTTGTCCATTCTTCATCTCATCATATCATTCATCTCTCCCTACACTTGAAAATTTCCTTCATACAGAACTTCACAATTCTTTATTAGCAACATTAGAATAATCAAAATAAAAAAATCCACTTGGGTTCAGTGATAACATATATAAAACATCTATTTAAGCATTAGCTACTGTAGAAACTCTTTTAAAAGCTCTTTGATCAAAAGAACTCAAAAAGAAAGAGATTTAAGAGGCAGATGCAAATAGTGCAGAAATCTGTCAAAACAGAACAACCGGTAAAGATCGATTTGTTTGAAAATCTTCTGTAGCTTATATCGAAAAGTGGTAAACTAACGAAAGTTATATAATAACCTGGGGCATATGCATAAAAAATGGCAGCTCAAAATTCCACTGTGGATATTCATAAGAATTTTTATGGTGACAGCACAGAATCAGTTTTCAGGATAGCAACTTCCTCAAATCTTACTTTCTTCCTATTAGAGGCTACTCTTGGCACAAAAACGAAATAAAAATGATACTGTAATAACTTCCAAGACTCAACAAAATAAAAAATTGCAGAAATAAAACATGAGTTATCTCTCAAGAGTGCTTTTCTTTAACGCCTTTCAGCTAGGCGCGGTAGTTTGACAAAATGCTCACATAAGAAATATGAATTGAAGCAAAAGAGAGCATCAAGGAGAAAATATGAAAGACATTTAAGTCTAACCCACTTCCTATACACAGGAATCTTGTAGACAAATAAATTCACAAATAACAAAGTGACAAGCATAGGAAGATAAAACAAGAGTAACTTCAAAACTTTTAGCATATAGAGAGGTGTTTTAGTAGCATGAAAACTTCTACAACCATATTTTCCTCTCACATAATAACTTTCAGTAGCATCATGAATAAACTCAACAATATAACTATCGCATAAAGCATTCTTATCATGAGCCACATGCATAAAATTATTACTCCCCACATATGCTTAGTCATTCTTATTAACTGTAGTGGGAGGAAATTCAACAAAATAGCTATCATTATTATTCTCATCACCATAATCATCAAATATAGGAGACATATTGTAATCATAAGTAATTTTCTCCTCAATAGTAGGTGTACTGAAAATAACATAATCATCATTGTAATCATCATATATTGGAGGCATAGTATCATCAAAGTAAATTTCCTCCTCCGTGCTTGGGGGACTAAAAATATCATGCTCATCAAAACCAGCTTCCCTAAGCTTAGAGTTTTCCATAGCATTAGCAATAATGGTGTTCAAAGAATTCATAATAATAACATTGCTACTAGCATGCAAGTAAAGTTCCATAGGTTTTTAAATTTTCTCTTCAAACACCTCATGTCCTAACTCAAGATAAATACTATAAAGCTCTCTATTTTTGTCGTTGTTTTCCATTAAGCCTAACTAGTGAAAACAAAAACAAGAAACAAAAAGATATAATTGCAGAATCTAAAGGAAGTAACTTCGAGCACTCACCAGCAACTAAAAAACTTAGTAGCCAGATGATGTGGGTACCTTTTACCTTACCTCACCCGCAACAACGCCAGAAAAGAGCTTTATGTCTACGCACGCTTCTATTATTGTAGACAGTGTTGGGGCTCCAAGTGCAGAGGTTTGTAGAACATCAGCAAGTTTCCCTTAAGTGGACCACCCAAGGTTTATCGAACTCAGGGAGGTAGAGGTCAAGATATATGATGCGTGCAATAACACACGTCCGTTGGGAACCCCAAGAGGAAGGTGTGATGCGTACAGTAGCAAGTTTTCCCTCAGAAAGAAACCAAGGTTTATCGAACCAGTAGGAGCCAAGAAGCACGTTGAAGGTTGATGGCGGCGAAGTGTAGTGCGGCGCAACACCGAGGATTCCGGCGCCAACGTGGAACCTGCACAACACAATCAAAGTACTTTGCCCCAACGTAACAGTGAGGTTGTCAATCTCACCGGCTTGCTGTAACAAAGGATTAAATGTATTGTGTGGAAGATGATGTTTGCGAAGAACAGTAAAGAACAATTGCAGTAGATTGTATTTCAGATGTAAAGAAAGGACCGGGGTCCATAGTTCACTAGTGGTGTCTCTCCCATAAGATAAATAGCATGTTGGGTGAACAAATTACAGTTGGGCAATTGACAAATAAAGAAGGCATAACAATGCACATACATATATCATGATGAGTACTATGAGATTTAATAAGGGCATTACGACAAAGTACATAGACCGCTATCCAGCATGCATCTATGCCTAAAAAGTCCACTTTCAGGTTATCATCCGAACCCCTTCCGGTATTAAGTTGCAAGCAACGGACAATTGCATTAAGTATGGTGCGTAATGTAATCAACACAAATATCCTTAGACAAAGCATCGATGTTTTATCCCTAGTGGCAACAGCACATCCACAACCTTAGAACTTTATGTCACTGTCCCAGATTTAATGGAGGCATGAACCCACTATCGAGCATAAATACTCCCTCTTGAAGTTACAAGTATCAACTTGGCCAGAGCCTCTACTAGCAACGGAGAGCATGCAAGAACATAAACAACATATATGATAGATTGATAATCAACTTGACATAGTATTCAATATTCATCAGATCCCAACAAACACAACATGTAGCATTGCAAATAGATGATCTTGATCATGATAGGCAGCTCACAAGTTCTAACATGATAGCACAGTGAGGAGAAGACGACCATCTAGCTACTGCTATGGACCCATAGTCCAGGGGTGAACTACTCACACATCGATCCGGAGGCGATCATGGCGATGAAGAGCCCTCCGGGAGATGATTCCCCTATCCGGCAGGGTGCCGGAGGCGATCTCCTGAATCCCCCGAGATGGGATTGGCGGCGGCTGCGTCTCTGGAAGGTTTTCCGTATCGCGGCTCTCGGTACTGGGGGGTTTCGCGACGAAGGCTTTAAGTAGGCGGAAGGGTAGGTTTAGGGGCGACGCGAGGGACCCACACGCCAGGGCCGCGCGGCTAAGGCCTGGGCCGCGCCGCCCTGTTGTGTCGGCGCCTCGTCGCCCCACTTCGTTTCCCTTTCGGTCTTCTGGAAGCTTCATGGAAAAATAAGACCGTGGGCGTTGATTTCGTCCAATTCCGAGAATATTTCCTTTGTAGGATTTCTGAAACCAAAAACAGCAGAAAACGAGCAAGCGGCTCTTCGGCATCTCGTCAATAGGTTAGTGCCGGAAAATGCATAATAATGACATATAATGTGTATAAAACATGTGAGTATCATCATAAAAGTAGCATGGAACAGAAGAAATTATGGATACGTTTGATACGTATCAAGAATCCCCAAGCTTAGTTCCTACTCGCCCTTGAGTAGGTAAACGATAACAAGGATAATTTCTGAAGTGACATGCTATCATAATTTTGATCAATACTATTGTAAAGCACATGAGATGAATGCAGCGATTCGAAGCAATGATGAAGATAATGAGTAAACAACTGAATCATATAGCAAAGACTTTTTATGAATAGTACTTTCAAGACAAGCATCAATAAGACTTGCATAACAGTTAACTCATAAGCAATAAATTATTAGTAAAGGCATTGAAGCAACACAAAGGAAGATATAAGTTTCAGCGGTTGCTTTCAACTTCAACATGTATATCTCATGGATAATTGTCAACACAAAGTAATATAACAAGTGCAATAGGTAAACATGTAAGAATCAATGCACACAGTTTACACAAGTGTTTGCTTCTAAGATAGAAACAATAGGTAAACTGACTCAACAATAAAGTAGAAGAAAGGCCATTCGCAGAGGGAAGCATGGATTACTATTTTTGTGCTAGAGCTTTTCATTTTGAAAACAAGAAACAATTTTGTCAACGTTGGTAATAAATCATATGTGTTATGTATAAGACATCTTATAAGTTGCAAGCCTCATGCATAGAATACTAATAGTGCTCGCACCTTGTCCTAATTAGCTTTGATTAACACAGATTATCATTGCATAACATATGTTTCAACCAAGTGTCACAAAGGGGTACCTCTATGCCGCCTGTACAAGGGTCTAAGGAGAAGGTTCGCATTGGATTTCTCGCTTTTGATCATTCTCAACTTAGACACCCATACCGGGACAAGATAGACAACAGGTAATGGACTCCTCTTTTAATGCTTAAGCATTCAACAACAGGTAATATTCTCATAAGAGATTGAGGTTTTGTGTCCAAGCTGAAACTTCCACCATGATTCATGGCTTTAGTTAGCGGCCCAATGTTCTTCTCTAACAATATGCATACTCAAACCATTTGATCATGAAAATCGCCCTTACTTCGAGACAAGACGAACATGCATAGCAACTCACATGATATTCAACAAAGGTAAAAGTTGATGGCGTCCCCGAAACATGGTTACCGCTCAACAAGCAACTTATTAAGAAATAAGATACATAAGTACATATTCTTCACCATAATAGTTTTTAAGGCTATTTTCCCATGAGTTATGTATTGTAAAGGCAAAGAATAGAAGTTTAAAGGGTAGCACTCAAGTAATGTACTTTGGAATGGCAGAGAAATACCATGTGGTAGGTAGGTATGGTGGACACAAATGGCATAGTTTTTGGCTCAAGGATTTGGATGCACGAGAAGAATCCCTCTCAATACAAGGCTAGGCTAGCAAGGTTGTTTGAAGCAAACTCAAGTATAAATGGTACAGCAAGACTCACATATAAACATATTGTAAGCATTATAAGACTTTACATCGTCTCCTTGTTGTTCAAACACCTCAACCAGAAAATATCTAGACTTAGAGAGACCAATCATGCAAACCAAATTTTAACATGATCTATGTAGTTCTTCATTAATAGGTGAAAAGTACATGATGCAAGAGCTTAAACATGATCTATATGAGCACAACAATTGCCAAGTATCAAATTATTCAAGACATTATACCATTTACCACATGCGGCATTTTCCGTTTCCAACCATATATCAATGAACGAAGTAGTTCAACCTTCGCAATGAACATTAAGAATAAAGCTAAGAACACATGTGTTCATATGCAACAGCGGAGCGTGTCTCTCTCCCACATAAAGAATGCTAGGATCCGACTTTATTCAAACAAAACAAAAACAAAAACAAACAGACGCTCCAAGTAAAGCACATAAGATGTGACTGAATAGAAATATAGTTTCACTAGAGGTGACCTGATAAGTTGTCGATGAAGAAGGGGATGCCTTGGGCATCCCCAAGCTTAGATGCTTGAGTCTTCTTGAAATATGCAGGTATGAACCACGGGGGCATCCCCAAGCTTAGACTTTTCACTCTTCTTGATCATATTGTATCATCCTCCTCTCTTGACCCTTGAAAACTTCCTCCACACCAAACTCAAAACAAACTCATTAGAGGGTTAGTGCATAATTGAAAATTCATATATTCAGAGGTGACATAATCATTCTTAACACTTATGGACATTGCACAAAGCTACTGAAAGTTAATGGAACAAAGAAATCCATCAAACATAGCAAAACAGGCAATGCGAAATAAAAAGCAGAATCTGTCAAAATAGAACAGTCCGTAAAGACGAATTTTCCAGGGGCATTTAACTTGCTCAGATGAAAATGCTCAAATTTAATGAAAGTTGTGTACATATCTGAGGATCACGCACGTAAATTGGCAGATTTTTCTGAGTTACGTACAGAGAACCCTGCCCAAATTCGTGACAGCAAGAAATCTGTTTCTGCGCGATGAATCCAAATCTAGTATTGGCTTTACTATCAAAGACTTTACTTGGCACAACAATGCAATAAAATAAAGATAAGGAGAGGTTGCTACAGTAGTAACAACTTCCAAGACTCAAATATAAAACAAAAGTGCTGTAGTAAAAACATGGGTTGTCTCCCATAAGCGCTTTTCTTTAACGCCTTTCAGCTAGGCGCAGAAAGTGTGAATCAAGTATTATCAAGAGATGAGGCATTAACAGAGGGGTTTGGAGTTTTCTCAACTATGCATTGTATCTTATCTATGTAAGGTTAAGAGGCTCCTTTTTCATTACTCTTAGGCTTGCTATTCTCATCAAACAAATTTTCAGGAACAATCCAATCATAATTCTTTTCTAGTGCCTCGAACATTCCTACGAGCTTGCAAGGTATTGATGTCTTAATATCCCCTCCATCATTAACATTATTAGTGTACTTTACTCTATCAATGTCCATCTTTTCAAGGGTACTAGCAAAGTTGGTGTAAGAACCAAGCATCTTATATTTAATAAAGACTTTTCTAGCCTCTCTTGCTACACCACCAAATTCTTTAAGAAGGGTTTCTAAGACAAAATCTTTCTTTTCTCCTTCCTCCATATCAGAGAGTGTAAGAAACATATGCTGAATTATAGGATTGAGATTAAAAAATTTAGTCTCCAACATGTGTACTAAAGAGGCAGCAGCAATTTCATAAGTAGGAGCAAGTTCTACCAAGTGTCTATCTTCAAAATCTTCAGCTATACTAACATGAGTGAAAAAATCTTCTATATTATCTCTTCCAATTATAGACCCTCGGCCTACCGGTATGTATTTTAGAGTGTACTTAGGAGGAAACATGATGAAATAAACAAAAGGTAAATAAATTAAATGCAAGTAACTAATTTTTTTGTGTTTTTAATATAAAGAACGCAAACAAGATAGTAAATAAAGTAAAACTAGCAACTAATTTTTTTGTGTTTTGTTTTAGTGCAGCAAACAAAGTAGTAAATAAAATAAAGCAAGACAAAAACAAAGTAAAGAGATTGGAAGTGGAGACTCCCCTTGCAGCGTGTCTTGATCTCCCCGGCAACGGGCCAGAAAAAGAGCTTGATGCGTGCAATAACACACGTCCGTTGGGAACCCCAAGAGGAAGGTGTGATGCGTACAGTAGCAAGTTTTTCCTCAGAAAGAAACCAAGGTTTATCGAACCAGTAGGAGCCAAGAAGCACGTTGAAGGTTGATGGCGGCGAAGTGTAGTGCGGCGCAACACCAGGGATTCCGGCGCCAACGTGGAACCTGCACAACACAATCAAAGTACTTTGCCCCAACGTAACAGTGAGGTTGTCAATCTCACCGGCTTGCTGTAACAAAGGATTAAACGTATTGTGTGGAAGATGATGTTTGCGAAGAACAGTAAAGAACAATTGCGATGGATTGTATTTCAGATGTAAAGAATGGACCGGGGTCCATAGTTCACTAGTGGTGTCTCTCCCATAAGATAAATAGCATGTTGGGTGAACAAATTACAGTTGGGGAATTGACAAATAAAGAAGGCATAACAATGCACATACATATATCATG
Source organism: Lolium rigidum (assembly GCF_022539505.1). NCBI lineage: Eukaryota > Viridiplantae > Streptophyta > Magnoliopsida > Poales > Poaceae > Lolium > Lolium rigidum. The sequence goes on along the minus strand of NW_025901093.1, from coordinate 15,914 downwards.
ATGAGTACTATGAGATTTAATCAGGGGATTACGACAAAGTACATAGACCGCTATCCAGCATGCATCTATGCCTAAAATGTCCACTTTCAGGTTATCATCTGAACCCCTTCCGGTATTAAGTTGCAAGCAACAGACAACTGCATTAATTATGGTGTGTAATGTAATCAACACAAATATCCTTAGACAAAGCATCGATGTTTTATCCCTAGTGGCAACAGCACATCCACAACCTTAGAACTTTCTGTCACTGTCCCAGATTAAATGGAGGCATGAACCCACTATTGAGCATAAATACTCCCTCTTGGAGTTACAAGTATCAACTTGGCCAGAGCCTCTACTAGCAACGGATTGACATAGTATTCAATATTCATCGGATCCCAACAAACACAACATGTAGCATTACGAATAGATGATCTTGATCATGATAGGCAGCTCACAAGATCTAACATGATAGCACAATGAGGAGAAGACGACCATCTAGCTACTGCTATGGACCCATAGTCCAGGGGTGAACTACTCACACATCGATCCGGAGGCGATCATGGCGATGAAGAGCCCTCCGGGAGATGATTCCCCTCTCCGGCAGGGTGCCGGAGGCGATCTCCTGAATCCCCCGAGATGGGATTGGCAGCGGTTGCGTCTCTGGAAGGTTTTCCGTATCGTGGCTCTCGGTACTGGGGGTTTCACGATGAAGGCTTTAAGTAGGCGGAAGGGTAGGTTTAGGGGCGACGCGAGGGCCCCACACGCCAGGGCCGCGCGGTCAAGGCCTGGGACGCGCCGCCCTGTTGTGTCGGTGCCTCGTCGCCCCACTTCGTTTCCCTTTCGGTCTTCTGGAAGCTTCGTGGAAAAATAAGACCGTGGGCGTTGATTTCGTCCAATTCCGAGAATATTTCCTTTGTAGGATTTCTGAAACCAAAAACAGCAGAAAACGACAAGCGGCTCTTCGGCATCTCGTCAATAGGTTAGTGCTGGAAAATGCATAATAATGACATATAATGTGTATAAAACATGTGAGTATCATCATAAAAGTAGCATGGAACATAAGAAATTATGGATACGTTTGAGACGTATCAATATCCCTCTCAAGCAACCCTGCAATTACGATACAAGAAGTCTCTTGTGTCCCCAACACACCCAATACACTTGTCAGATGTATAGGTGCACTAGTTCGACCGAAGAGATAGTAAAATGCAAGTGATATGGATGAATATGAGTGGTAATAACAATCTGAAATAAATACGGCAGCAAGTAAACATGCAGTAAAACAGTAAATAAACGGCGATTTGATGTTTGGAAACAAGGCCTAGGGATCATACTTTCACTAGTGTTCACTCTCAACAATGATATCATAAAGGAATATAAATATAAGCACCTCACTATGCTACTCTGAACTACTCTCTGATTGGATAACGAACACTAATTCACCGAGTAGGGCTAGAAAAGCAAACCTTAAAGATGTATTCCCAAGTACTAATGAATACCCCACTCCGTCACTTTGAGCATTCATAGGAGGTACTAACACACCACAATTTCATAGAGACATCCAACTCAAATCACAATTCAGTGAACAAGTATTCTGTGAAATATAGCCTAAGAGACCCACACGGTGGACACACCGTCACCTTTACACACGTGGGACAAGGAGTCTCCGGAGATCACATAAGTAAAATCCACTTCAATAGCATAACGACATGTAGATTACAAAGTTCATGGTCACATAAATATCACACCATGGGGGAGAGAGAGAGAGATAAACCACATAGCTACCGGTAGAGCACTGAGCCCCGGGGGAGAACTACTCACTCCTCATCGTAGGAGTCAGCAACGGCGATGGAGATGGCTCCGGGGGCAATTCCCCGTCCCGGCAGGGTGCCGGAATAGGGACTTTTGTCCCCCGAATCTTGTCTGTGACGGCGGTGGAGCTACGCAAATTTTCGTGGATGGAGGCCGATTCGTTTAGGCTTTTCGCATCAAAGGGAATTTATAGGCGGAAGGACGAGGTCGATGGAGGCCAGGTGGCCCCACACCATGCCTAGGCGCGACCATAGGTGGGCCCACGCCTAGGGGTGGTTTGGCCACCTCGGCGCCCCCTCCGTCTCTGCTTTGGACTCCGTCTTCATTACGGTGAAACGTTAACTTTGGCTTTTGTTTCGTCCAATTCCGAGAATATTTCATGTACAAATTTTCTGAAATACAAAACAGCAGAAAACAGGGAACTGGTACTGTGGCATCTTGTCAATAGGTTAGTTCCAGAAAGTGCATAAAAGTGCCACGAAGTCTAAACAAAACATATAGCAATTGGTGTAAAACAAGCATGGAGCATCAAAAATTATAGATATGTTTGAGACGTATCAATAGCCTCCTTCATTCCCGAGAGCAAGGTGACTTCTTTGAAGTATCTCCTCTGTTGTACTGATATTCAAACCTGTGAGATCTCCCTCCTTAGTGATCCAACTTTGTTGATACTTTAGGAAAAGATAGTGAACACCCATATATATTGATCTACCAAATGAATTTGATTCCTCCTTGCTATCCCTTGTGGATCTTGTTACTTTTGGGGTGTGTGGGAGCCCTAGATTGAAATGGTCATCTCAGACCTTAATCATTGTTGTTCAAAGCTCCGTGACATTCTTGGGAGCCTCCAATTGAGTTATGGAGATTTTCCTGAACTCATTTGTGATTTTGATTGCTGCCTTCAAACGCACCGACATAGTGGATCAAAGCACCTCACATTGTGTGAGAGCTCGAGGATAATATAGAGAGCTATGGTGGGAATTTTGGTCTCTTTCTTGCGATGTTCTCCCAATATAGGACTAAGTCCCTGCCAAAAAATAGGACTATGTCAACTCCAGTGATGCTACAAGAGTATTCAAAACACATTCCTATGTCAACTCTAGCATGGTGTATGAAGATCTTCGCTGTAAGGTAGTCAAACTGTAAGGGTATTTTACCCTTATCCATTATTTTTGTAACAATGACACCGTGCTAGAGTATTTGGCCTAATACATGTTTGTAAGGATAATCCCAGGTATTAGCCAAAGAGGCATAAATGGTGTATCAAAGGAACAAGAAGGCTAAAGGAGACCCCCCACTTCGACAACAATCAAAAAGGGGTCTACAACATCCAGCCGATCAGAGGCCCGGTTGGACCGGCCCATGCGCCGGCCGGTTCAAGTCTGCCGCCCGGTTGACCGGGCGCACGGCCGGGCGCCCCGGCGCCAACCGGCCCCTGCGCTCATGCCATCCGGGAGGCTTACTGGAAGACACTTCAGCGCCCCCGGTCTCGGTCCGGTCTGCCGCCCGGTTTGGACCGGCGGGTCCGGTCCCTGGCCCGGTCGAACCGGATGCATGACCGGGCGCCCCGGCGTCGACCGAGTTCTACGCTGATGCCAACCGGAGGGAGTACTGCGCGAAACTTCGACGCTCCGGTCTCGGTCCGGTCTGCCGCCTTGTTTGGACCGGCGGGTCCGGTCCCTGCACCGGACGCTCCGGTCTGTGGTCCGGTTGACCGGGAATCTCGGGAGAAAGCTGAGTTGGCAAGTTGACAACGGCCATATTTCAAGTGACACTATAGATACCCCTTCTCCTACCTCTGAAGGGGTAGGCACTACACTACAAGCTGTTCTTGAGCTCTCTCTCTCTCTCTCTCATACTCCATTGCTAGAAACACCAAAAGCCTCAGATCTCCCTCCTCCTCCACCCAAACTCAAATCCCTCCAGGGAAACGATAGAGGAGGACCCGATCTACTGTTCTACCAAGCCAAATCTCATTCCCCTTGTATTCATCAAGAAGCTTGCTCTCTAGGGTTCCTTGGAAGCCCTAGGTGGGCAAGAGTGGTCCGGAAGCATCCGGGCTCTGGATTTGCTCCTGACAAGATTGTGAAGGTTTGGAGGCTACCTCAAAGTCTACCACAAGTGAGAGATCTATTCCTTCGTGGGATAGGCTCCGGAGAATAGGGTGAGCCTTCGTGGTGTGGGGAATCCTTCGTGGGACCTCCACCCCTCCAAACGTGACGTACCTTCTTGCAAAGGAAGGGAACACGGGAATACATGCTCGTCTCCGCGTGCTATCGGTTATCTCTAACCGAACTCCTTACTTGTGATATAACTGCCTGTGAGAGCCTTCGTGCTCGAGTTACTTGTATCCTCATATAGGTTGTCTCACCTAGTTTGCATTAGGCTCACCTTTATATTCCGCAAAGCCTAATATTCCAAAGAAAGAATTAAACTCTGTAGAAACCTATTCACCCCCCTCTAGGTTTACCATTTCTGAACTTTCAATTGGTATTAGAGCCTGGACTCTTATTAAGGGCTTCACAGCCTTAAGAGTGAGATGGATAAACTATTCGAGGGTCTGGATGATGACTCTAACCTTTCGGTTAAAGAAATGAAATCCAGATTCTTGGCATATGATGTCGAGAAAAAGAAAAAGGAGGATGAAGTACAAAGCCAAATGGCACAGATGACTGCCATGCTTAAGAACTTGACTAGTGGGTCCTCTAGTGGGATTTCGGTAACTCCGGAAGGTTACCACCAAGTCAATCATGACTATCCCAAAAACACTTCACCCATGCCTCATATAAACCATAGTGGGAACGGTCCCCATTTTGATGGAACTCACTTTCCTTTTTGGAAATCCTCTATGAAATCTCATATTCGCAGCTGCAGTGTGGAGCTATGGGACATAATTGTTGATGGATACCGGAAGCCACAAGATCCCGCTCGGTTGACCTCCACCGAGTTCTACAACCGTCAACTCAATGCCTCCGCACGTGACAAGATTAGGAGTGGCATCAACCGCAAGATCCTTGATCAAGTCAATGACATTGACTCCGCTAAAGAGTTGTGGGATCAAATCGTAGTACTCCAAGAGGGAACCGATTTGATCCAATCAGCTCTTTATGAGTCCGCAAAGCAAGAGGCCACTATGTTCATGATTGGAGAAGGAGAGTCCGTGGCCGATGCCTATGCAAGACTTGGTGCTCTTAGGGTGAAGGTCAAGGGTCTTGGAGTTGAGAAGTACAATGACGGCTTTGAGATGAATGAAGCATTTGTAAAGTCCAAGGTCATTGCCATGATTGTAGTCAAGCAAGAAGACACCAACTGTGACGCCCCGGAACCGGTACCATGAAGATTCCAGCGATCCCGCCGAGATCCGCATGATATCGATTCAGAGATGCCCTCCGACACGACGTGCGCGAAGAATCACACACGTGATGCCAGAGGAATTAACACGAGCGGTAACATTACAACAGGATTACAATAGAGCCCACAAGAAACATATATTACAACAACGACTCCAAGGAGTCAAGATACAAATATACAATACAAAGATCCGAATCATACAGAAGATCAAATACGTCCGAGTACGGACAAGATACAAATTGGACTAAGAGTCCCGAAGATAACCAATGGTGTCCATAACCACCGCCCGAGGCCAAGCCGGAAGGGTAACCTTGCTAACGTTGTCATCTCGTACCTGTCAAAGTCGGGCCATCGGTTGCCGACAAAAGGGGAGGAGACAAAAAAAAGGAAGGCGAGGGTAAGTACCATTGGCACGTACTTGCGAGACAAGACCAGCTATGCTCGCTGGTGGGCGGTATAAACTTCACCCGGCTATATGTGGAGTTTAGCGGCAGTAAAGCTACTATCCAATAGAGACACGCTACAACATCCGTCTACTCAGAGAAGATAAGAGAGCGCACAAGGTAACAGATAAATACTACACAAACATAACCCAGCCAAATACACATATCCCCTTCAACCAAGCGAAGAGGCAATGTAAAAGGCACTCCACTGTTGACAATTTTATTAGATGTTGGTTGTAGTAATGCATTATTGCTACGCAAGTTATTATCAAATTATTAGCAACAAGATAACAGTGTAAGTTGTTCTATGATCAAGCTATACAATTCCAAGTCGTCCATAACCGCGGACACGGCTTATCGATAAGATGTACACCCTGCAGGGGTTGCCCAAATGTAACCATACGCATGCTCGACCCCACTTACTACAGGTGAAGTCTAACAACAAGACCGTTCCCAATGCAAGAGAAAGTTTAAGGGGAGCCACCCCGCTAAGCTACCCGTGACAAAGTTCGACCGTACTCCGATACGGACCCAGAGGTTTGTGTCAACAGCTAAGCTAAGTGTGAACAACCTGCTGTCGCTAATCGTTCCACGATATGAGTACAGAAATGAATATAAACACCCGAAGGCAACAGAAGTAAATCGTGCATATGAGCAAATAAAACCAAGGTTTTGGCTCCCAATAAACAGATTCGAGGAAAGGTAGTGGGTGATGGGGGTCCCATTCCCCCACGTACGGGTAGAGCGCTCAATCTCGGAACAGATAACAAGAACTCGGGTCCTAGGGGACATTAGCAAGTCAAAGTTCCGATGCTTTCGCAAAGGGGCTCACAGATGCCTCTGCTTACAATTTTAGTTGTTAACAATTTAAGTAAAGCATGTGTATCTCCAACAACTGATATAGCATGTGATAACCTCCCAGCAACCCAACATATCCCGATAACAGATCGAGATAAACAACAGAGCCTAAACAGGCCTACGACTCGCAAGGCTCAAACAACAAGCAACGGCTATGGGTAAGGAATGATACATATATGATTATTGAGATAACAGGTGGAATAGGACACATGACTCAATAAGAATCGCAACATAAGGATAGCAGTGAGAGGGAGAGCAAAATATAAAATAGGTGAAGGAGGTGGGCTCGCCTGTGAAAAGCTGCTGAAGAACTTGTCGGAGAACTCGTCGTATCTCACATCACCACTTCGTGATCCTATCCGGGAAGAAGCAAATGCTGGAACACACAACGTATGCAATCTTACTACTACAGATAAAGAACCAGCATGCTCAAGATGATATGCATGACATGGCAAGGAGGATGCGGTGCAACTTATCCATGTTAATCGGAGTCGGAACCCCGGACAATCAAGTTAGGTTTGGAGTTGCATTTCTACCGGAAAATTTAAGTGTTGGTTAGCATGGCATAGCATGGCAAGGATGAGCTACTTCAAAATTAAACGGAGCGGGGAAACCATGGTCGGTGTCCGAAATACTCCGCATATATGTGAGGTGGATATGTACAACTATCAACGCGCGACATGATGCGTGATGCAAACAAGCATATGGATGACATATTCATGTTCATCATGTTTTTCTGATCAATTTTCATATACAACACTTTTTATTTTGAATTACAGATTAAAAGATATTGATTTTGCAAGATAAAAGCATTTTCTGGGATTTTAGATAAAACAGATAAAAGGAAAAGGTGATTTATACCGAGCTGAAGCTAGACAGAGACACAGACAGGTGGGGCTCCATGCCACGTAGGCGCCAGCGTGGCATGAGTCAAAAAGATGGATTTTAAGTCGCGCCAGCGAGGAATCAAACTCGGGATGCCTGGTTGCAGGACAACGGATTGAACCAGCGTGCTAGACGGTCAGACGTGTCCAAAAACAGGTTACAGACAAAGTGTAGTGTGAGTGGCGTTAACTGAATTTTGACAGATGGAAACTGAACACAGACACTACGAACTGAAGAACGTGACAGCGATTTCCTGTAGACAACGAATTTGCACGGATTTTAAAGTTGTGGCCGCGACGAATCTGGACATCTTTTTGCGCGGAAAGAGACACTGCCGTGAAGCTGGTTGTGGGGAGCATCGAATGGATCCATTGAATCGTGCTTAAGAGCATTTCCACTCTCTCCCCGAGAAGCCCCCACGAGCCGTTTTTTACATCCGGACGGCGAAATCCGGCTCAGTCGCGCCCCCGGTTCCTCGATTTCGTCCGGATTTGGGCTTAAATTCATCCGGCGATCCCACGCCATCCCCGGCCCCCGGGGAGCGCTCGGGGACTCCGGATGGAGCAAAACCAACCGCCCACGCCCACGTGTCTCCTCTTTCGTCCGGACTCCCCGGGCCATCCTCTTTTTCCCCGAGAAACGCCGCTTGGGGAGCACACGACTAGAAATATACTGCCCCCCATGCCAAAAATTGATCCAATCCGGACGAAAAATTTCGCTGGATTTGGGCGTGGGGAGCGCCAACGAGTGGGGATGCTCTAAGTGGTTTGGAACACTGGTGAGCATCGCCGGAAAAGAGGCGGTGTCGGTGCTGTTTAACAGCAACAAAACTGCAACTTTACGGTGGATCTTTGCGTAGTCGTGGACGTCGCAATTCTTGATGGATTTGAGAGATTAAAGACCCTAAACTGTAGCCCTCGACGTTGTGCATCTACTGGGACAAACCGCTCGTCCTGAGACGGTCTGTGCCGGCGGGAAGATCGCCGGAAAGAGAGGGTGCCGTGACGAAACTGTGCAACTCGTTTTTCTCGGGTTCTCTCTCGATCTCGATCTCTTTCGTCTCCTTCCTCGAAGCTGAGAAGTAAGGACATGCAGGGAAGGAGAGGGGTGTGGTCATGCTCACCCTGGGTTGCCGAAGAGGTGGAGGAAGCTGAGGAGGTCGCCGGTGGCGGAGAAGAAGAGCTGGCCGAGATAGATGTTGAAGAAGGGCTCGGGTAGCAGATGAAGAGGAAGAAAGGCTTGCTGGCCTTGGAGCTCCTGGCCCATGACGATGTAGAGGCCGACGATGAGGTGGACGTGGTGCCGTGGCCGTGCTCAGGTCAGACCAGGGGTTCATGGCGTGGTGGGTGGTGAGGTTGCTGCAAGGTTTGCTCCTGGAAGGAAACAAGACGGGGCTGGGGGCTGGCAGCTGGCTTCGTGGGAGGAGGAGGAGTGGGTAGGGTTTGGGCTGCTGGATTTTTATAGGGGGTAGGCGGTTGCATGGGAGCCGTCCCATCGAGCAACCTGCGACGTGGACATGCTCGATGAGCTGCCGTACGAAGAAGACGGTCAACAGGAGGGATGAAGGCTTCTTTTGCTTGATGGGCTGAAAGGGCAAAGATGAGGTGGGCTGCAAGGATCGGCTGATGTGAAGAAAAGAGGCCAGAAAAAGATGAAGAGGTCCACATAGTTTAAAATAAAAGACAAGAGGAGGGATTTTATTTAAACTATATGAGGAGAAGAAACAAAATATTTTGGGTTTATAAAAATAATTTTATTTTAGCAAACACATGAATATAATATGATGCATGCATGATGATGACTTGGAACGACACGGAAAAACAAGCAGCGGAGAAAAACAAATCTATGGGGTTTTTCCGGGTCGTTACACCAACCTTGCACTCAACTTGCAAATCATTACCAAGAGTGCCGATCTGAACTCCGATGATCTTGTCTCCTATGTGGCGGCCAATGAAAACATGGACAAGTCAGGGAAAAGGCTCATGGCAATGAACCGTATTGATGAAGCCTCACACAACCATGAAGCCTCACACAACCTTGCCCTCAAAGCTAGAGCTAACTATCGAAGAGAAGAAGTCTATGAAATTGAAGAAGATGAAGAGATGACTTCAACTAGTGACATTGCTACCGACTTTGCTTTCTTTGCCAAGAAGTACAAGGCAAAGTTTCCAATGCTCCTCAATGAGAAGAAGAAGAGAACCTGCTACAACTGTGATGAAGATAGCCACTTTGCAAATGAGTGCCCTTATAAGAAAAGGGTAGACAAGACAAAGTTCATCAAAGGGGTCAAGCCAAGATTGAAGCCAAACCCAATCAACGATCGATACAAGAAGAACAAGGGAAGAGCCTTTGTTGGGGCCGAGTAATTGTCCGATGAAGAAGAGGAAGATGAGGAGAAGGAGGCCGGAGTGGCCGGTTTGGCTTTCTCCAAGCCCGGGTCACTCTTCACATATGACTACTCCAAGGATTACTCCACGGAGAATGATGTTGGTTCTTCCTTCATGGCAAGAACAACTCAAGATGATGACTCCGATGACTCCGATGACTCTCCCTCCTCTACAATCGTTGGCTCTTGTCTAATGGCAAGAGAGACCAAGGTAATGGAGTCTCCACCTTCCTTATCTAGTGTTCTTGATGATGAAACTGAAAATCAAGAAGAGTTAGCTATGCTTAAGGAACTTTACAAAGTAAGATGCACCCTTCGTGGTAATGCTCTTGTCAAGTTTGATTTCTTGATGGACTCCCTCAAATAAAAGGATGAGTCCATTGAGGAATTAGAATATCATTTGAATGAAAAAGAACGGAGATTCGATCTCCTAAGACAAGAGCTAAAAACCGAAAGGTGCATATCTCAAGGCCTTAAGCAACAAATTGAAACTTATGACCTTGATAAAGTTAAGGACCTAGAAACTATTGAAAGGGCTCAATTATTGTCCCAAGAGCTCGATGCTTCAAAGAAGGAGCTTGACCACCTTGAAAGGGCTAACAAGCTTGTCAAGGATGAGCTCAAAAACTTGGAGAGAACCATGACATACTTCAAGAAACCTACAAGAAAGCTCTTGGATCAATGAAGGATCCCATTGTTGTTGAAAAGGTTGCTAGTTCCTCCACCTCCTTTACTAGTGAGCATGCTAAGCTTGTTGAGGAATATGTTCGTTTACAAGAGGAACTATCATTGCATGTCGAGACCAATGCATATCTTGAATCTTTGGTGACCAAATATGGTCTCGACTATCATCCTAATGAATCTTCTTGTGAGCAAGCATCTATTCTTGAGGAAAATGTTAGGTTAACAAAGGAACTTGCGAAGTTCACCACCGCCAAGAACAAGATGGGATTGGATGACCTCTTGAGTAAGCAAAGGTCAAACAATCAAAAGTTTGGACTTGGATATGTTCCCAAGTCCCACAAGAAGAAGAACTACAAGAAGGAGAAGCCCGCTCAAGAAAAGAACAAGAAGGTCACTAATGATGGCAAAGCCTCAAAGGGCAAAGCCACTAGTGGTGACCGCACTAGGCCAAACAATCACTATGCTTTATTTGTTGATTATTATGGTGATGTTTATGCTAACTATGTTGGCCCTCGTAGTGGCTATGCTTATAGAGGGTACTCAATTTGGGTACCAAAAGATATTGTTGCCATTGCAAAGGAACCCATTAATCAATGGGTTCCTAAATCCTCTACTTGATCTTGTAGGGGTATTCCTCCGGTGGTCCAAAATAGGTGTTTGATAGTGGATGCACCAATCATATGACCGGAGGAAGAGGTGTGCTTGACCAATTCATTGAAGATATAAACAAGAAGTCAAGCATCACCTTTGGTGACAATTCAAAGGGAAAGGTACTTGGGTATGGCAAGGTGGCAATCTCTAAGGACTTGTGCCTTGAGACGGTCATGCTTGTTGAATCCCTTGGCTATAATTTGCTTTCTATATATCACCTTGCGGATGCCGGTTACAATTCATATTTTACTAATTATTGTGTGAAAGTCTTTAGGAGTGACAATCTCAAATTGGTCCTTGTTGGATATGTGGAGAACAACCTTTATGTGGTTGACCTCTCGAAAGAGAGCCCCTCTCCCTCCACATGTCTAATGGCGGCCAAACATGACGAAGGTTGGTTGTGGCATCGCCGCCTTGGTCATCTTAACATGAGAAATCTCAAACAACTCCTAAAGGGTGAGCACATTGTGGGACTAACCGGCATTTCTTTTGAGAAAGATCGTGTTTGCAGTGCATGTGTAGCCGGAAAGCAACTCAAGAAGAAACATCCTATCAAGAGTATCGTAACCACATCTAGGCCTTTGGAGCTCCTTCATTTGGATCTCTTTGGGCCATCACATTATGATACTCTTGGTGGGAGCAAGTATGGACTGGTCATTGTTGATGATTACTCAAGATACTCTTGGGTCTTTCTCCTTAAGTATAAGGATGAGACCTATAGAGAGTTCATCACCTTCGCCAAGAAATCTCAACGTATGCATGTATGAATCCGAGATCAAGGCGATTAGGACCGATAATGGCACCGAGTTCAAGAACTACACCATGCAAGAGTTTGTTGATGATGAGGGCATCAAGCATGAGTTTTTGGCGCCATACACCCCTCAACAAAATGGTGTTGTTGAAAGGAAGAACCGAACTATCATTGAGATGGCAAGAACCATGTTGAGTGAATTCAACTCACCCCATAACTTTTGGGGAGAAGCCATCTCTACGGTTGTCCACTACTCCGACCGGCTCTTCCTCCGCCCCTCCATAACAAAACTCCATACGAGCTTCTCACAGGTAACAAGCCTAATATCATGTGCATTCGTGTCTTTGGATGCAAATGTCTTGTTAAGAACAACAAAGGAAGCTCGGTAAATTTGAAACTAGAACCATTGAGCGCACATTTGTTGGATATGCGGAGAACTCCCACGCCTATAGATACTACAACAAGTCCACTGGGGCTATTGAAGTATCTTGTGACGTGGTGTTCTTGGAGGATAATGGCTCCCAAGTGGAGCAAGTTGTTCCATGTGTTGCAAGTAATGATGATCCTTCTAATGCCATCAAACTTATGGGCATTGGACACATCCGGCCCACAGAAGTTCATACTGATGATCGAAGTGATGAAGTAGAAGTATCAAGCACGGCTCAAGTGGAGCCTAGCTCAACTCAAGCCGAACCATCAAGTGCAACTCAAGAACCATCCTCCACTCAAGATGAGTCACATTCCAAAGAACAAGAAGAAAGTCCTCATTCCATTGAGCAAGACCATGATGATGATCAAGAGACATCCTCAACTCATCATCAAGCTCAAGTGGTTCCTCATGATCAAGTACTAGCAAGAGATGAGTTCATTGATCATGAAGGAACCATTCGGAAGATCAAGGACGCTACAAGGGCAAGTGACATGAAAGTAGATCAAGTCCTTGGTAGCATCTCAAAAGGAGTGGTAACTCGTAGACACCATGCATTACTTATCACTTTTTGTCAACACCATGATTTTGTGTCTAGTTTTGAACCACTCAAGGTACATGAAGCCTTGGTTGGTCCGGATTGGGTAATTGCCATGCAAGAAGAATTGGAGTGTTTCACCCGTAATGAAGTATGGTCTCTAGTTGAGAGACCCAAGGATCATCGCATCAATGTTATTGGGACCAAATGGGTATTCAATAACAAGCAAGATGAGAATGGCATTGTCATACGAAACAAAGCAAGGTTAGTGGCGCAAGGGTTTGCCCAAATAGAAGGTATGGATTTTGAGGATACCTTTGCGTCGGTAGCCCGTCTTGAAGCTATTCATCTTTTGCTTGGATTTGCATCTTTCCACAATTTAAAACTATATCAAATGGATGTGAAAAGTGCATTTTTGAATGGTCCCCTAAAATAAACCGCATATGTGGCTCAACCCCCGGGTTTCGAAGACCCACGCCGACCCAACCACGTGTATTTACTCCATAAGGCACTCTACGGTCTCAAGCAAGCTCCACGTGCTTGGTATGAGTTCCTTAGGGATTTCTTACTACATGATGGGTTTTGCATGGGTACGGTCGATTCCACCCTTTTCACCAAACGGGTTAAAGGGGGTGACTTATTTATATGTCAAATATATGTTGATGATATTATCTTTGGTGGAACTAACCCTAATCATAACAAAGCTTTTGAGCTATTGATGACTAGGAAATTTGAGATCTCCATGATGGGAGAGTTGAAGTTCTTCCTAGGCTTCCAAGTGAGGCAACTTGCAAAAGGCACCTTCATCTCTCAAGAAAAGTATGTGAAGGACATGCTCAAGAAGTTCAACATGACCAATGCAAGCCCAATGAAGACACCCATGCCCGTAAAGGGGCAACTTGGCTCATGTGACGGTGAGAAGGATGTGGATATAAAGGTATACCGCTCCATGATAGGATCCTTGCTCTACCTTTGTGCCTCTAGGCCGGATATCATGCTAAGTGTAGGGATGTGTGCTCGTTTTCAATCTTCTCCTAAGGAGAGCCATTTGATGGCGGTCCAACGGATTCTAAGATACCTTGTTCTCACTCCTACTATCGGGCTATGGTATCCAAAGGGGTCAACCTTTGAACTCATTGGCTATTCGGATTCCGATTGGGCCGGTGATAAGGTTGATCGGAAGTCTACCTCCGGGGCTTGCCAATTTATTGGCCGGTCATTGGTGAGTTGGTCATCCAAGAAACAAAACTCCACCGCTTTATCCACCGCCGAAGCCGAATATATATCCGCGGCATCTTGTTGCACTCAATTGTTATGGATGAAGAAAACCTTGAAATACTATGGTGTGTCTCTTGGTACGTGATACGTCTCCGACGTATCGATAATTTCTTATGTTCCATGCTACTTTATTGATGATACCTACATGTTTTATGCACATTATATGTCATATTTATGCATTTTCTGGAACTAACCTATTAACAAGATGCCGAAGAGCCGAGTTCTTGTTTTCTGCTGTTTTTGGTTTCGAAATCCTAGTAAGGAAATATTCTCGGAATTGGACGAAATCTTCGCCCAGGGTCCTATTTTTGCACGGAGCTTCCAGAAGACCGAAGAGATAACGAAGTGGGGCGACGAGGCGCCGCCACCATAGGGCCGCGCGGCCAGAGGGGGGCCCGCGCCGCCCTATGGTGTGGGCCCCTCGTCAGCCCTCCTGACCTACCCTTCCACCTACTTAAAGCCTCCGTCGCGAAAACCCCAGTACCGAGAGCCACGATACGGAAAACCTTCCAGAGACGCCGCCGCCGCGAATCCCATCTCGGGGGATTCAGGAGATCGCCTCCGGCACCCTGCCGGAGAGGGGATTCATCTCCCGGAGGACTCTTCATCGCCATGATCGCCTCCGGAGTGATGAGTGAGTAGTTCACCCCTGGACCATGGGTCCATAGCAGTAGCTAGATGGTCGTCTTCTCCTTGTTGTGCTTCATTGTTGGATCTTGTGAGCTGCCTAACATGATCAAGATCATCTATCTGTAATTCTATATGTTGTGTTTGTCGGGATCCGATGGATAGAGAATACTATGTTATGGTGATTATCAATCTATTGTTTATGTGTTGTTTATGATCTTGCATGCTCTCCGTTATTAGTAGAGGCTCCGGCCAAGTTTGTACTCTTAACTCCAAGAGGGAGTATTTATGCTCGATAGTGGGTTCATGCCTTCATTGACACTCGGGACGAGTGATGAGAAAGTTCTAAGGTTGTGATGTGCTTGTTGCCACTAGGGATAAAACATTGATTCTATATCTAAGGATGTAGTTGTCGATTACATTACGCACCATACTTAATGCAATTGTCCGTTGCTTTGCAACTTAATACCGAATGGGGTTCGGATGATAACCTCGAAGGTGGACTTTTTAGGCATAGATGCAGTTGGATGGCGGTCTATGTACTTTGTCGTAATGCCCAATTAAATCTCACTATATTTATCATATCATGTATATACATTATTATGCCTTTCTCTATTTGTCAATTGCCCGATTGTAATTTGTTCACCCAACATGCTTTTATCTTATGGGAGAGACACCTCTAGTGAACTGTGGACCCCGGTCCTATTCTTTACTTAGCATACAATCTACTGCAATACTTGTTTTACTGTTTTCTTGCAAACAATCATCTTCCACTCGATACGTTTAATCCTTTGTTACAGCAAGCCGGTGAGATTGACAACTGATACGTCTCCAACGTATCGATAATTTCTTATGGTCCATGCTACTTTATTGATGATACCTACATGTTTTATGCACATTATATGTCGTATTTACGCATTTTCTGGAACTAACCTATTAACAAGATGCCGAAGTGCCGGTTCTCGTTTTCTGCTGTTTTTGGTTTCAGAAATCCTAGTAACGAAATATTCTCGGAATTGGACGAAATCAACGCCCAGGTTCCTATTTTTCCCGGAAGCTTCCAGATCACCGAAGAGGGGCCAGAGATGGGCCAGGGGGGCCCCACACCACACCTGGGCGCGGGCCAGGGCCTGGCCGCGCCACCTGGTGGTGAGGGCACCCTGGTGCCCCTCCGAGGCTCCCCTTTCGCCTATTTAAAGGTCCTGACCTAAAAACCCTTACGGAGAGAGCCACGGTACGCG
>NW_025901092.1:0-11437 GCF_022539505.1 Lolium rigidum | reverse complement strand
CATACGTTGATCGACTACTTCGCTCTCTTCAGCCGTCAGGGTGTTTTGCCAAGATTTCTTCAGCACAACAGCAAGAACATCTTCGAACGGAGGCAGATTCGAGCGTCGGCTTGATGCTGGGATGTCCCGAAGATAGAACTACTTCTGTCGCCAGCCTTGGACAGACTCCCTCATCGGGAAGTTGAAGTAGTTAACTTCCTTCCCGACGGCGAAGCCGACGCCGCCGACCATGTGAGGGCCCTCATTGCCATTGTGGCGTTTGATGTAAAAGATCTTCCTCCACATGCCCTACTGGGGGTCGATGCCGAGGAAAGCCTCACACACAGTGATGAAGATCGAGAGATGGAGGATGAAATTAGAAGTCAGCTGCCAGAGCTGAATCCCGTAGAAAAAGAAGAGAGAACGAAGAAATTCGTGGGCAGGAAGAGACAGCCCACGCTGCAGAAAAGCAACGAACATAACGGTAAAACTCTTTGGAGGCTTTGGGCGAGAAGAGGAACCTGGGTGACGGAAATCAGATTCGGTAGAAGGGATGAGCCCTAAGGACCTCATCTTATTCTCCTCAAGCTTGGAGATGGTGGAAGCGGTCCAGTCGAGGCTAGCCCTGGATGCACCTGCGGTAGCACCAGAGCTAGTGGTACCCTTCTTCTTGCCCATGGTCACTGAGAGCTCGTGGAAGCACCCCCTTGCGCCGCCTCTTCGCCTATAAAATCCCTCGCGACGTAAAAACCCTACACCAATTGACGAACCTCCAGAAAGACTCCAGGGGCGCCGCCGCCATCGCGAAACTCCAATTCGGGGGACGAACTCTGCTCCGGCACGCCGCCGGGACGGGGAAGTGCCCCTGGAAGCCATCTCCATCGACGCCACCACCTCCATCATGCTCCGTGAGTAGTTCCCCCATGGACTAAGGGTTCTAGCAGTAGCTAGTTGGTACTCTCTCTCCCATGTACTTCAATACAATGATCTCATGAGCTTCCTTACATGATTGAGATCCATCTGATGTAATCGGTGTTGTGTTTGTTGGGATACGATGGATTGTTACATTATGATTAGTCTATCTATAAAGTTTGTGAAGTTATTGTTGCTGCAATCTTGTTGTGTTTAATGCTTGTCACTAGTGCACGAGTGGCATGATCTTAGATTTAAGCTCTATAATTATTGCTTAGATTGTATCTACAAGTTGTTTGCACATGTCTATGTCCGAACCCGAGGCCCCGGAGTGACAACAGAATCGGGATAACTGGAGGGGATGGCTTAGATATGAGATCACATGTTTTCACCAAGTGTTAATGCTTTGCTCCGGTGCTCTATTAAAAGGAGTACCTTAATTACCAGTAGATTCCCTTGAGGCCCGGCTGCCACCGGCTGGTAGGACAAAAGATGTTATGCAAGTTTATTATTGCGAGCACGTATGACTATATATGGAAAACATGCCTACATGATTAATAAATTGATGTTCTGTCTTAATGATATTTCAATCCTATCAATTGCCCAACTGTGATTTGTTCACCCAACACTTGTCACTTGTTATTGGAGAGTTACCACTAGTGTAGATAGCTGGGAACCCTGGTCCATCTCTCGTCATCATATACTCGTTCCTATATGACATTGGAAGTAGTATCAACTATTTTCCGGGTGCCATTGCCTCCGTGTTATCTAGTTATCGATGCTCGTACGTGTTATCAGTACTATTGCTCTCATATCATACTGCTTTCACATCACCCCCGTTACTAGTGCTTTTCCGGTGCAGCTGAATTGACAACTCAGTTGTTAAGACTTATAAGTATTCTTTACCTCCCCTTGTGTCGAATCAATAAATTTGGGTTTTACTTCCCTCGAAGACTGTTGCGATCCCCTATACTTGTGGGTTATCACACATCCGCACTCGGTCACACGTACGGTGTTGATAACGAAGTCCTTCTCCCTGTTCCAACGGGCAGTGGATGTAGTAGATCCTCCTCGGAATCTTGCCAGCACGACGGCGTGGTGACGGTGGTGGTGGATATCTCCGGCAGGGCTTCGCCGTAAGCACTGTGGGAGAAATAACATGAGGGGGGAGAGGGCGGCTAGGGGCGTGATGGCGTGTAACTCACACGTTCGTTGGGAACCCCAAGAGGAAGGTATGATGCGCACAGCAGCAAGTTTTCCCTCAGAAAGAAACCAAGGTTTATCGAACCAGGAGGAGCCAAGAAGCACGTTGAAGGTTGATGGCGGCGGGATGTAGTGCGGCGCAACACCGGAGATTCCGGCGCCAACGTGGAACCTGCACAACACAACCAAAGTACTTTGCCCCAACGAAACGAGTGAGGTTGTCAATCTCACCGGCTTGCTGTAACAAAGGATTAACCGTATTGTGTGGAAGATGATTGTTTGCGAAAACAGTAGAACAAGTATTGCAGTAGATTGTATTTCGAGTAAAGAGAATTGGACCGGGGTCCACAGTTCACTAGAGGTGTCTCTCCCATAAGACGAACAGACATGTTGGGTGAACAAATTACGCTTGGGCAATTGACAAATAAAGAGAGCATGACCATGCACATACATATCATGATGAGTATAGTGAGATTTAATTGGGCATTACGACAAAGTACATAGACCGTCATCCAACCGCATCTATGCCTAAAAAGTCCACCTTCGAGGTTATCATCCGAACCCCTCCAGTATTAAGTTGCTAACAACGGACAATTGCATTAAGTATTGCGCGTAATGTAACTAGTGACTACATCCTTGAACATAGCACTAATGTTTTATCCCTAGTGGCAACAAGCACATCCATAACCTTAGTGGTTCTTGTCACTCCTCCGCATTCACAGAGGCATGAACCCACTATCGAGCATAAATACTCCCTCTTGGAGTTACTAGCATCAACTTGGCCAGAGCATCTACTAATAACGGAGAGCATGCAAGATCATAAACAACACATAAGCATAGCTTTGATAATCAACATAACAAGTATTCTCTATTCATCGGATCCCAACAAACGCAACATATAGAATTACGGATAGATGATCTTGATCATGTTAGGCAGCTCACAAGATCCGACAATGATAGCACAATGGGGAGAAGACAACCATCTAGCTACCGCTATGGACCCATAGTCCAGGGGTAGACTACTCACACATCACACCGGAGGCGACCATGGCGGCGTAGAGTCCTCCGGGAGATGATTCCCCTCTCCGGCAGGGTGCCGGAGGCGATCTCCTGGATCCCCCGAGATGGGATCGGCGGCGGCGGCGTCTCCGGAAGGTTTTCCGTATCGTGGTTCTCAGACCGGGGTTTTCGTCACGGAGACTTTTTATAGGCGAAAGGGCAGGTCAAGAGGCGGCACGGGGGCCCCACACCACGTGGCCGCGCGGCCAAGGGGGGCCGCGCCGCCCTAGGGTGTGGCCCTCCGTGGCCCCTCTTCGTCTCTCCTTCGGACTTCGGAAGCTTCGTGAGAAAATAGGCCCCCGGGCTTTGATTTCGTCCAATTCCGAGAATATTTCCTTACTAGGATTTCTGAAACCAAAAACAAGTAAAACAAGAATCGGCACTTCTGGCATCTTGTTAATAGGTTAGTTCCAGAAAATGCACGAATATGACATAAAGTGTGCATAAAACATGTAGATAACATCAATAATGTGGCATGGAACATAAGAAATTATCGATACGTCGGAGACGTATCAGCATCCCCAAGCTTAGTTCCGCTCGTCCCGAGCGAGGTAAAACGATAACACGGATAATTTCTGGAGTGACATGCCATCATAACCTTGATCATACTATTTGTAAAGCATATGTAGTGAATGCAGCGATCAAAACAATGTATATGACATGAGTAAACAAGTGAATCATAAAGCAAAGACTTTTCATGAATAGCACTTCAAGACAAGCATCAATAAGTCTTGCATAAGAGTTAACTCATAAAGCAATAATTCAAAGTAAAGGTATTGAAGCAACACAAAAGAAGATTAAGTTTCAGCGGTTGCTTTCAACTTGTAACATGTATATCTCATGGATATTGTCAACATAGAGTAATATAATAAGTGCAATAAGCAAGTATGTAGGAATCAATGCATAGTTCACACAAGTGTTTGCTTCTTGAGGTGGAGAGAAATAGGTGAACCGACTCAACATTGAAAGTAAAAGAATGGTCCTCCATAGAGGAAAAGCATCGATTGCTATATTTGTGCTAGAGCTTTGATTTTGAAAACATGAAACAATTTTGTCAACGGTAGTAATAAAGCTTATGTATCATGTAAATTATATCTTATAAGTTGCAAGCCTCATGCATAGTATACTAATAGTGCCCGCACCTTGTCCTAATTAGCTTGGACTACCGGATCATCACAATGCATTGTTTTTACCAAGTGTCACAAAGGGGTACCTCTATGCCGCCCTGTACAAAGGTCTAAGGAGAAAGCTCGCATTGGATTTCTCGCTATTGATTATTCTTCAACTTAGACATCCATACCGGGACAACATAGACAACGAGATAATGGACTCCTCTTTTATGCATAAGCATATAACAACAATTAATAATTTTCTCATTTGAGATTTGAGGATTGTTGTCCAAAACTGAAACTTCCACCATGGAACATGGCTTTAGTTAGCGGCCCAATGTTCTTCTCTAACATATGCATGCTTAACCCTATGGTGGTAGATCTCTCTTACTTGCGACAAGACGAACATGCATAGCAACTCACATGAAATTCAACAAAGAGTAGTTGATGGCGTCCCCAGAAAACATGGTTATCGCACAACAAGCAACTTAATAAGAGATAAAGTGCATAATTACATATTCAATACCACAATAGTTTAAAGCTATTTGTCCCATGAGCTATATATTGCAAAGGTGAATGATGGAGTTTTAAAGGTAGCACTCAAGCAATTTACTTTGGAATGGCGGAAAATACCATGTAGTAGGTAGGTATGGTGGACACAAATGGCATAGTGGTTGGCTCAAGTATTTTGGATGCATGAGAAGTATTCCCTCTCGATACAAGGTTTAGGCTAGCAAGGCTTATTTGAAACAAACACAAGGATGAACCGGTGCAGCAAAACTCACATAAAAGACATATTGAAAACATTATAAGACTCTACACCGTCTTCCTTGTTGTTCAAACTCAATACTAGAAATTATCTAGACCTTAGAGAAACCAAATATGCAAACCAAATTTTAGCATGCTCTATGTATTTCTTCATTAATGGGTGCAAAGCATATGATGCAAGAGCTTAATCATGAGCACAACAATTGCCAAGTATCACATTACCCAAGACATTTATAGCAATTACTACATGTATCATTTTCCAATTCCAACCATATAACAATTTAACGAAGGAGAAACTTCGCCATGAATACTATGAGTAGAAACCAAGGACATACTTGTCCATATGCTACAGCGGAGCGTGTATCTCTCCCATAAAGTGAATGCTAGGATCCATTTTATTCAAACAAAACAAAAACAAAAACAAACCGACGCTCCAAGAAAAAGCACATAAGATGTGATGGAATAAAAATATAGTTTCAGGGGAGGAACCCGATAATGTTGTCGATGAAGAAGGGGATGCCTTGGGCATCCCCAAGCTTAGACGCTTGAGTCTTCTTAGAATATGCAGGGGTGAACCACCGGGTGCATCCCCAAGCTTAGAGCTTTCACTCTCCTTGATCATGTTGCATCATACTCCTCTCTTGATCCTTGAAAACTTCCTCCACACCAAACTCGAAACAACTCATTAGAGGGTTAGTGCACAATATAAATTGACATATTCAGAGGTGACACAATCATTCTTAACACTTCTGGACATTGCATAATGCTACTGGACATTAATGGATCAAAGAAATTCATCCAACATAGCGAAAGAGGCAATGCGAAATAAAAGGCAGAATCTGTCAAAACAGAACAGTTCGTATTGACGAATTTTAAAATGGCACCAGACTTGCTCAAATGAAAATGCTCAAATTGAATGAAAGTTGCGTACATATCTGAGGATCATGCACGTAAATTGGATTAATTTTCTGAGCTACCTACAGGGAGGTGGACCCAGATTCGTGACAGCAAAGAAATCTGGAACTGTGCAGTAATCCAAATCTAGTACTTACTTTTCTATCAACGGCTTAACTTGGCACAACAAAACACAAAACTAAGATAAGGAGAGGTTGCTACAGTAGTAAACAACTTCCAAGACACAAAAATAAAAACAAAGTACTGTAGGTAAAAACATGGGTTGTCTCCCAAGAAGTTCTTTCTTTATAGCCATTAAGATGGGCAGCAGCAGTTTTAATGATGCACTCGCAAGAAATAGTATTTGAAGCAAAAGAGAGCATCAAGAGGCAAATTCAAAACACATTTAAGTCTAAAATGCTTCCTATGCATAGGAATCTTGTAAATAAACAAGTTCATGAAGAGCAAAGTAACAAGCATAGGAAGATAAAACAAGTGTAGCTTCAAAAATTTCAGCACATAGAGAGGTGTTTTAGTAACATGAAAATTTCTACAACCATATTTTCCTCTCTCATAATAATTTTCAGTAGCATCATGAGCAAACTCAACAATGTAACTATCACATAAAGCATTCTTATCATGAGTCTCATGCATAAAATTATTACTCTCCTCATAAGCATAATCAATTTTATTAGTTGTAGTGGGAGCAAATTCAACAAAGTGGCTATCATCATATATAGGAGGCATATTGTAATCATGAAAGAAAATTTTCTCCTCAATGCTTGGGGGACTAAAAAGATCATGCTCATCAGAGCCAGCTTCCCCAAGCTTAGAATTTTCCATAGCATTAGCAACAATGGTGTTCAAAGCATCCATAGTAATAACATTCCCATTAGCATGCATATAAAGTTCCATGGGTTTTTTAATTCTCTCTTCAAACACATCATGTCCTAATTCAAGATAAAGTTCATAAAGATCTCTCATATTTTTGTTGTTTTCCATTATGCTTAACTAGTGAAATAAAAACATGCATGATATTATAAAGTAAAACAAGTAACTAATTTTTTTGTGTTTTTGATATAGAGTGCAAGACAGTAAATAAAGCAAAACTAGCAACTAATTTTTTTGTATTTTGATTTAGTGCAGCAAACAAAGTAGTAAATAAAACTAAGCAAGACAAAAACAAAGTAAAGAGATTGAGAAGTGGAGACTCCCCTTGCAGCGTGTCTTGATCTCCCCGGCAACGGCGCCGTGAAAATATGCTTGATGGCGTGTAACTCACACGTTCGTTGGGAACCCCAAGAGGAAGGTATGATGCGCACAGCAGCAAGTTTTCCCTCGTAAAGAAACCAAGGTTTATCGAACCAGGAGGAGCCAAGAAGCACGTTGAAGGTTGATGGCGGCGGGATGTAGTGCGGCGCAACACCGGAGATTTCGGCGCCAACGTGGAACCTGCACAACACAACCAAAGTACTTTGCCCCAACGAAACAGGTGAGGTTGTCAATCTCACCGGCTTGCTCGTAACAAAGGATTAACCATATTGTGTGGAAGATGATTGTTTGCGAGAAAACAGTAGAACAAGTATTGCAGATAGATTGTATTTCAAGTAAAGAGAATTGGACCGGGGTCCACAGTTCACTAGAGGTGTCTCTCCCATAAGACGAACAACATGTTGGGTGAACAAATTACGGTTGGGCAATTGACAAATAAAGAGAGCATGACCATGCACATACATATCATGATGAGTATAGTGAGATTTAATTGGGCATTACGACAAAGTACATAGACCGTCATCCAACCGCATCTATGCCTAAAAAGTCCACCTTCGGGTTATCATCCGAACCCCCTCCGGTATTAAGTTGCTAACAACGGACAATTGCATTAAGTATTGCGCGTAATGTAACTAGTGACTACATCCTTGAACATAGCACTAATGTTTTATCCCTAGTGGCAACAAGCACATCCATAACCTTAGTGGTTCTTGTCACTCCTCCGGATTCACGAGGCATGAACCCACTATCGAGCATAAATACTCCCTCTTGGAGTTACTAGCATCAACTTGGCCGGAGCATCTACTAATAACGGAGAGCATGCAAGATCATAAACAACACATAAGCATAGCTTTGATAATCAACATAACAAGTATTCTCTATTCATCGGATCCCAACAAACGCAACATATAGAATTACAGATAGATGATCTTGATCATGTTAGGCAGCTCACAAGATCCGACAATGATAGCACAATGGGGAGAAGACAACCATCTAGCTACTGCTATGGACCCATAGTCCAGGGGTAGACTACTCACACATCACACCGGAGGCGACCATGGCGGCGTAGAGTCCTCCGGGAGATGATTCCCCTCTCCGGCAGGGTGCCGGAGGCGATCTCTCGGATCCCCCGAGATGGGATCGGCGGCGGCGGCGTCTCTGGAAGGTTTTCCGTATCGTGGTTCTCGGTACGGGGTTTTCGTCACGGAGACTTTTTATAGGCGAAAGGGCAGGTCAAGAGGCGGCACGGGGGCCCCACACCACAGGGCCGCGCGGCCAAGGGGGGGGCGCGCCGCCCTAGGGTGTGGCCCCTCCGTGGCCCCTCTTCGTCTCTCCTTCGGACTTCTGGAAGCTTCGTGAGAAAATAGGCCCCTGGGCTTTGATTTCGTCCAATTCCGAGAATATTTCCTTACTAGGATTTCTGAAACCAAAAACAGCTAGAAACAAGCAATCGGCACTTCGGCATCTTGTTAATAGGTTAGTTCCAGAAAATGCACGAATATGACATAAAGTGTGCATAAAACATGTAGATAACATCAATAATGTGGCATGGAACATAAGAAATTATCGATACGTCGGAGACGTATCAGGGCGCAGGGTGGTGCTGCGACTTGGGGAGCTAAGGCTGTGACTTGAGGTGCCTTTGGGGTGCCCCTTGGTCCCTTTAAAGAGGTGGCCAAGACCCTTGGGTCGTCCATAAAACTGCCCCCAAGTTTGACTGAGTTCCGATAGGTTTCCGGTTCCGAAAACCTACACCTTCTCGAACTATTTTGCCAATTCCGAAATTGCATTAAGGAAAGACTTATTTTCCTTTAAGGCAACGTGGTTGTACCTATTATGGAAACCTCCAGACTTCCTTAGACATCCCGGGTTGTCCCGGACACTTCCGGAACCTTCCATAATATTCCGGATTATTCTGGTCCTTCCAAAACCTTCTAGAAGCTCCGGTCAAAACACCGGACCTTTTCTGAACCCCGGAAAATGACTTCCCATATATGAATCTTATTCTTCGGACCATTCTGAACCTCCTTGTGATGTCTCAGATCCCATTCGAGACTCCGAACAACATTCGAGCTCCATTCCATATTCCATATCTACTTAAAACGACATCAAACCTTAAGTGTGTCACCCTACGGTTCGAGAACTATGCGGACATGATCGAGACTCCTCTCCGACCAATAACTAATAGCAGGACCTGGAGATCCATAATAGCTCCCACATATTCAACGATGACTTCGTGATCGAAAGAACCATTCACATAAAATACCGATTCCCTTTGTCACGCGATATTTTACTTGTCCGAGGTTCGATCATCGGTATCTCCATACCTAGTTCAACCTCGTTACCGACAAGTACTCTTTACTCATACCGTGGTATGTCATCTCTTGTGACCTAGTCACATGCTTGCAAGATAATCAGACGACATTCCACCGAGAGGGCCCAAAGTACATCGATCCGTCATCGGGATGGACAAATCCCACTCTTGATCCATATGCCTCAAATCACACTTTCCGAATACTTAATCCCATCTTTATAACCACTCATTTACGTAATGGCGTTTGATGTAATCAAAGCATCCTTCTGGTGTAAGTAATTTACATGATCTCCTAGTCGAAGGACTAGATAACTATGTATCGAAAGCTTATAGCAAGTTGAACTTAATGACTTGATCTCATGCTATGCTTACTATGGGTGTGTCCATCACATCATTCACCTAATGATATGATCTTGTTATTAATAACATCCTATGTTCATGATCAGGAAACCATGATCATCTATTAATCAACAAGCTAGTTAAATGAGATGCTTACTAGGGACTCTGGTTGTTTACACAACACACATGTATTAATGTTTCCGGTTAATACAATTATAGCATGGAGTGTAAACATTTATCATGAACACTAAGATATAATAATAACTATTTTATTATTGCCTCTCGGGCATATCTCTAACAGCTGCAACACAAACAGTAACATTAAATCACATTCATAAATATATTTATGCCTACATAAATTTATGTCGAAACATACCGGCGGCCTGGTGGATGACGAAGCTGAACTACTGGGTGGATCATGCTCATAGCTTGCACACATGAAAAATTTCATGCCGAACTGGTCGGAGAAATCCTCCACCTGCTTAACCTTTGCAAGACGGCCGCACCAACACCGCTCCGCAGTCACACCCGGGGGAAACTTGCAGCCTTCGCCTTCACCGGCCTAAACTCCTGATCAGAGCACGGCACACTCATGACGGCTAAGTGGTGAGCCAACAGAAAAAAGAGAGAGATAGAATCACTTGTGCAGTGAAGAGTGTCGATGCCTGCTTTTATAGGAAAAAATCCGAGAGCGTTGTGGAAAAATAAAGCGGGAGATGGTGTCAACACCTGGATTTTTAATTCCAGATGCCTATTATGCCGTACATCGCAATCCCAGGAATTTTTTTTTTGCGAGACATAATAATTTCATATCACAGAACATCATTCATTACAAACCATAGTAGTCTTACATCAAAGGATCACACGATCCAGTCTTAATACAACAATTGATCTAAAGATCAAATACATAACACATAGCGGAAGAAACATAGTAGTGGTCCATCTGTTCCACATGCAACGCTTGACGTCGGGAGGTAGTCCTAGTTATCGTAGACATCCTGCTGTCCACCTTCCTGGTACTGGTTTTCCTCTTCATAGTATGGCCATTTGAATAGCCATGGACAAAGCTATGAGTACTTTTAAAGTACTCGCAAACTCACACTAATAGAAGTACTAATAGCTCTAACATGGGTTCTAAGCTTTAGGTTCATTTGCACAAAGCCAGTTTTATTTCATAAGCACTTACTAGTCAAGACTCTTTATTTACCTAGACTTACTCAAGTGGGAACATTAGTGTCATTCCCACAAATCTGTTGTGATTCAAGTCAACATTCACCCTTCAAGTCACCATTCATTTTTAGAAAGCATCTGACAACGGAACAGTATGGCCATCCA
This sequence comes from Lolium rigidum, assembly GCF_022539505.1. NCBI lineage: Eukaryota > Viridiplantae > Streptophyta > Magnoliopsida > Poales > Poaceae > Lolium > Lolium rigidum. The sequence continues at coordinate 253 of NW_025901092.1, read as the reverse complement.
ACTGTCCATGATCGCGGACGCGGCTATTCGAATAGTTTAACACTCTGCAGAGGTTGTACTCTTGTGCCACAACTTTTGATTACATCCGTCAGGGATAGCCCTGAATCATCATAATTCAGTATGTGGATCATCAACCATTAACCTTTCACTTACATATTGATGCGCATGGTTGACGTATTGTCTTTTCGTTCGACACGCGTCCGTTGGGAACCCCAAGAGGAAGGTGTGATGCGCACAGCAGCAAGTTTCCTCG